>NW_008709919.1:1269122-1270479 GCF_000327385.1 Lottia gigantea | reverse complement strand
CTATATCCCACCCCATCGCCGACCTACCTACAACACAGCCTACCAATCAAGAGGTAACCATCGACCTGACCAACAACAGAAACGACTACCAGCCCACCGACGCCAACCAGTCCCCACTCATAAGGAGGAAGAACCCTTTGTGAAGGTGTTCTTCCAAGTTTTGCAGTGCCTCCATCATTTGGCAATCCTTACCCTTCAACAGCAAGGCCAACCAGCGTTTACCTTCAAACGCAAAGTCTCTGAGTTGGATAGTTTTATCCGTCCAGCAATGAAAACATCAGCTGTCGACGCGAATATTAGATCCCTCAATCGGACATGGCTCTGTAAGGTTACGCAGGTCCTGATCGACCATTACCAAACCACACTTCAAGAGAAGCTGACCACCATTCGTACCAAGTCTTTATCGTCACCTGCCGTCGACCGCATCGTTTCTCATGCCCTGTCCTGGGCCCGTCGCTCCTATGGGAAACGTCTCACTCAAGCTGTAATTTCCAAATTCTACCAAACAATCAACGAAACAAAAACCAGAGTAACCATATCTCTACCAACTGAAATGGACACTACACCTGTACCATCTAGAGCTACCACGCTGCCGAACCAAACCCCTAAACGAGCCCGAAGTTCACCTACTCCTAGTCCAGCAGACATAGGTAAACGCTCTCGTAGAGAGGGCACACCCCTTCTCTTTTCACTTTCAGACTCGTCTTCCCCTTCCACACCATCTGAATCTTCACCACGTGATCTCGAAAATCTCGAAGAAAGCACAACAGAACCTCAGCACCTTCAATAACATGATGATGGAGTCCAGTATCAACAGCGCAACAATCTTACCACCCTACGAAGAAGAATTCGAAACAGTTGATAATCTTCATTGGTCTCCAGAAACAGCAAACAGCATTTATTTGTTTTGGATACACCAGCTTCAAGCATCGAGTAAGTCTTTAAACTAATTACTGGGGATAAAAATACTGAGAGGCCACCGCTAGGCCAAACTGTAGTTAACTTGAGCCGCAAAATTCTCACACCCCTTCAGCATTCAATCTTAGACCGTGGACTTAAGTTTATTCCCACACCAAAGATAGCTAACTTGAATTATCTCCGACCATCCATTGAACGATTTCAACGAAATCTTAGCTGCACATATTTTTTTCGAAACCACCCCCACGTGGTGCTAGAACAATGTTTATTCCTAAATCCACGTGGACACCCCCTCAGGCCGCCATCCATCCTGAAATATTGAAAGCATTTGCTAGTATGAATAGCCAAACAGTGAACCTTTCCATAACACACGAAAAGCCTAATCTCACACGAGTGGAGCGTGAAGCGTTAAACTTACTTAAGAAAGACGATAGCATTG
>NW_008709919.1:1258092-1269072 GCF_000327385.1 Lottia gigantea | reverse complement strand
TACATCCGCTGTGGATTCCCTTCTAACCCCAAGTTATTTTCATTATGCTCCCCAACTACAACAACCACTGGCAAGAAGCCAGAAATAGAAACACTAATCGTCAACCAAACCAACATCACGTACCCTACAACGGCCCTGTCTTCCATCGACCTCTACCACCTACCAATCGCCGACCACCAACCAACCCATCCAGCTATATCCCACTATATCGCCGACCTACCTACAACACAGCCTACCAATCAAGAGGTAACCATCGACCTGACCAACAACAGAAACGACTACCAGCCCACCGACGCCAACCAGTCCCCACTCATAAGGAGGAAGAACCCTTTGTGAAGGTGTTCTTGCAAGTTTTGCAGTGCCTCCATCATTTGGCAATCCTTACCCTTCAACAGCAAGGCCAACCAGCGTTTACCTTCAAACGCAAAGTCTCTGAGTTGGATAGTTTTATCCGTCCAGCAATGAAAACATCAGCCGTCGACGCGAATATTAGATCCCTCAATCGGACATGGCTCTGTAAGGTTACGCAGGTCCTGATCGACCATTACCAAACCACACTTCAAGAGAAGCTGACCACCATTCGTACCAAGTCTTTATCATCACCTGCCGTCGACCGCATCGTTTCTCATGCCCTGTCCTGGGCCCGTCGCTCCTATGGGAAACGTCTCACTCAAGCTGTAATTTCCAAATTCTACCAAACAATCAACGAAACAAAAACCAGAGTAACCATATCTCTACCAACTGAAATGGACACTACACCTGCACCATCTAGAGCTACCACGCTGCCGAACCACACCCCTAAACGAGCCCGAAGTTCACCTACTCCTAGTCCAGCAGACATAGGTAAACGCTCTCGTAGAGAGGGCACACCCCTTCTCTTTTCACTTTCAGACTCGTCTTCCCCTTCCACACCATCTGAATCTTCACCACGTGATCCAGGATCCGCCAACCTTTCTTCCTTCTGTGCGTTTTTGGACCAGCAAACCACCCCTCAGTCTCCATCCAAGTCGAGACATGTATCCAGACCTTCCCCTCCTCGAACCAGATCCCAGTCCGTTCCCAATGCTACAATTCTAACAACTACCAAACCAGTACCAATCACACCATCGACGACCATTATATCCGCTACCAAACCGTATTATCACCAAACCAAGGACAAATCATTATGGAAACTACCTGCTCTAAAGAAATCAACCTTAATAATTGGATCATCTAACCTGAATCGAATTACCAAACCAGTTCGGACACCGAAATACATTCTTACCCCGGTGCCCAAATCCATCACATACAGTCAATCCTGGAATCATACGACCATGATCCCAAACCTACTACCATTATTCTTCATGTAGGCCTCAACAACCGTGATCAGATACCAAAGACCTCCTTTAACCAAGCCCAGAAATTAATCGCCACAGCCAACAAAACCTTCCCAAACTCCAAGATCCTCTTCACATGTATACCCATTTCAAATAAAATCTCGAAGAAAGCACAGAACCTCAGCACCTTCAATAACATGATGATGGAGTCCAGTATCAACAGCGCAACAATCTTACCACCCTACGAAGATGAATTCGAAACAGTTGATAATCTTCATTGGTCTCCAGAAACAGCAAACAGCATTTATTTGTTTTGGATACACCAGCTTCAAGCATCGAGTAAGTCTTTAAACTAATTACTGGGGATAAAAATACTGAGAGGCCACCGCTAGGCCAAACTGTAGTTAACTTGAGCCGCAAAATTCTCACACCCCTTCAGCATTCAATCTTAGACCGTGGACTTAAGTTTATTCCCACACCAAAGATAGCTAACTTGAATTATCTCCGACCATCCATTGAACGATTTCAACGAAATCTTAGCTGCACATATTTTTTTCGAAACCACCCCCCACGTGGTGCTAGAACAATGTTTATTCCTAAATCCACGTGGACACCCCCTCAGACCGCCATCCATCCTGAAATATTGAAAGCATTTGCTAGTATGAATTGCCAAACAGTGAACCTTTCCATAACACACGAAAAGCCTAATCTCACACGAGTGGAGCGTGAAGCGTTAAACTTACTTAAGAAAGACGATAGCATTGTTATTAAAAAGAGTGACAAAGGTTCATGTTGTGTCATTCTGAATAGGGAGGATTACGTTTCAGAAGCAGAGAATCAACTGAATAATCCTAAACATTATGCCATTTTACCGAAACCAATTTTCAAAGAAACTGCTAACATGATTAATAATATTCTTGCCGATTTAGTCAAAACTAGTTATCTCAAACAGAAACAATATGACTATCTGTCTGCCAAACCTGATTGTCGCGAGAGACATTTGTACACTTTGCCTAAAATCCATAAGAATCCAAACAAGGAGTGGTTTATCTCGAATAAAATCCCTAAAGGCCGCCCGATTATATCCGACTGTGGTAGTGAGTCATATGCAGTGCCAGAATACATTGATCATTTCTTACTACCTCTAGCATGCCAACATCGCGCCTACCTTAAAGACACAACCGATTTTGTCAATAAAATAAAAAATCTTCGAGTTCCCTCTAATGCTATTTTAATTTCTATCGACGTTTCTTCTATGTATACCAATATCGATAACACTACTGGTTTAACGGCAGTTCGTAAAGCTTTTAATAGAAACCCAGATCCAAACAGACCCGACGATGCAATTCTACAGCTTTTAGAGATTTGTCTTAGTCGAAACGATTTCACATTTAATGGTAAAACATATTTACAAACTTCAGGGCCAGCAATGGGCAAACGATTCGCCCCTTCGTACGCAAACCTTTTCATGGCAGAGTGGGAACGTGAGGTGTTGCCCCTCTGTCCACTTGACCCACTTTTTTACGGACGCTTTTTGGATGACATTTTTATGGTTTGGACTTATTCTATCGAACAGTTTTGGGAATTCTTTGAAATTCTCAACAACCACCATCCTTCTATCAAACTAACCGCAAACGTGAGTGACAAAAGCATAGACTTTCTCGATACCACAGTCTTTAAGGGAGATTCCATAGCAGAAACAAATAAACTGGATATTAAAGTGTATTTCAAAGAAACTGATACTCATCAACTCTTGCACAAGAGCTCCTTTCACCCAAAACATACCTTTTCTGGTATAATTAAGTCACAAGTTTTACGATTTCATCGAATTTGTACAAGATCTTCTGATTTCAACCAAGCCTGTACGATTGTTTTCTCAAAACTGAAAGAGTGTGGGTACTCTAAACGATTTTTACGAAACAAAACAGACTTTATGCCGAAGTACCTCCAGTTTTAAGAAGTGCTCCATGTTTGTCCAGTAGATGCAAAACATGTCCCTTTATATCAGAAACTCATTATTTTGTAAGCAATTCTACGAATAAAAGGTACCCGATCCAGGAACATCTAACATGTGAACATTCGAATGTAATATATTTAATNTCATGCAAGAAATGCCCCAAACAATATGTAGGAGAAACTAAGAATAATTTACGAACTCGCTTTAATGCTCATAGGTCAGACATCAAATTAAAGAAAGACAAGCCTGTTTCTAATCATTTCAACCTCGACGACCATTCAATAGACGATCTCACCCTAATCCCAATTGAGCGTATAGAAATTGACTTGCCCGAAGATGAAACTACCAAATTCCGTCAATCTAGGGAGGCCCATTGGATTGAGACATTGAATACAGCAAGACCTATAGGACTAAATATTCATCATAATGTAGGCATAGCACCCTTTGTTGTCCCGTTTAATACAACCAGCAATCGAGCAAGCAAGATAGTTCATGCCCACTATAAGAGCCTTCAAGAGAAATTCCCCCATGTCTATAAGCAGAAAATGATAGTTGCATATTCAAAAAATAAGAACTTAAATGATAATATTGTTCATAGTAAACTAAAAACAATCAGTACATAACAGATACTATACTTCTCGCCCATTGGGCGAGTTATTTTTTCTAATTTCAGATCAGAATAAGAACAGAAGAAAACCCAATATCAAGACCCTTAATCCTAATTTCTAAATAAAGTGTCTGCTCCACCCTAGGCCTGTACATTTGGGAGAATCAAACCCTCCCTTCCCTGAAATCCAATTCGACATGATATTTACGACGATATATTATATTTACAGGATGCAATTGTACAGAGAAAAAATACATACCTACTAATTATGAAATCTACTCATGAATCGAGAGAGATATATAATCATAAAATTCAATTAAGGATCGTACTCGTATTGAGTAGTTTGATATAAAGAATACAGACTGTTTTTGAAAAATATATAACCGAACTAGGTTTATACGAGGGTTGGCTGAACAGTTTTAAGAAAAACAAATTTAGGATACCAACAATTGCAATCAAATGATATTCATTTTAGGAATCACATACATTAGAACTCTGTGCTTTTAATTGTTTTAGTATTTGATCCTTTCTGCAAGATGAATGCGAAAGTACTGGACAGAAACGTGTCAATGACCTGGAGTACCATTAAAATTTATGCCCATGGTTTTATAGCTAGATAAGACCCCTCAGACTTTCACCTGTTAACCGAGGCCGGTCACCATATTTCTTTTACTTTATCTTTTACGTCTTATCTTGACGTGCACTTTGCAGCACTGCTAACAAAGGTTTACGACATTGCCATTAATCCATCGTCTTTTGTTACTAAGACGATTTGGTGTTAAAAAATATTATTTTCCAAAATTAAACGAAATTGGCAAGTTTATACCTTTTCTGTTAAGCGCGAGATCTTTCATATGGATCTCAATGATCTTAGTAAAGCATAGTTGGTGGCAACAAGCATCATCTTGCACGTTAGATTCACTAGGTTTTTGGTATATAAAGGGGCATAATAACCAAAATGTGGATTCAGACTACAATCAAATTCTGTAGTAATTATTGTTCACGAATAAACTCTATGTAACTACTAGATATCCCCTTTTTTAGTTTTTGCTTACGCGTTTCGGACTATTATTGAGGGCTAGATTGTGATATTGATGATACTTATCTCATCCTAAACTCTTCTAGACATTTGTTGCCACTTTTCATAATAAAATATTTCCCCATCGTTGCCGTTTCTGATCATTTGTGATCGGTTCACTCCCTTTTAACTGTTAAAATTGGACAAATTTATTTTTATCAGTTATCTCTCTTGAAGTTTAAATATGACGTAAAACTCCATTCATTTAATTTTTTTTTCGGTTAAAAATTATTGTCAGTCAAGTAATTTTAATTGATGTTGTGTTTGATGTTGAGCAGCAAAGACAGGTGTGGCACCAGGCTGGATATATTTACTCTTTTGGACACCTAATACCAAAATTCCGCGTAATAAGAGATATTGTTTACGTTGCAAATCCAAATATATCGAAGACGAATATCATTTCCTTTTGTGTTGCCCTTTATACATTGACTTGCGCCGCCGTTTATTTCATCGTCGATTTTGGGCGTTTCCTTCAATTTTTAAAATGAATAGATTATTATCTCCTAAAAATAATAATGAACTACTTAATTTGGGTAAATTTCTTTTCGAAGCAATCAAAATCAGAGAAGACCTATTAACACACTAATGCTGTCAACCTTTTGGGATTTCTTATCATTCTATGTAAATGTTTTGATTTATATAATTGATAAATTGTATATATTGTTATTTTTGGTATTTATTGACTTTAACCCGATTTATTTACATGGGTCATATTGTTCTTTCGTTAAATTGTTTGTTAAATGGCTATAGTATGTATGTACTTTGCTTAATAAAGTATCTAATAATACCATTGATTATGAAATATTTACTTTCTTGAGATTGGCATACTTAATGTGAAAATTTCATTAGCTGCGTCCAATATTTTGCCAATATATTGCTTTGGATTTCGTCTTACGGTTCGGATCGTTAGTACTTTGTTTATTTATTTATTGTATATGAATCAACGTAAATATCAGTATCAAATATAATCTTATAAGTAAAATCACTTAATGGTTTTTTGTTTATCTTTCGAATCTTATGTATATAGTTTATCACTTTTTTATTACTATATGCCTGAAAACATCTGGAGATGTCGATAGGTTTAACCAATGATTGTCGTTTCAAAAATCTCTGTCAATATATATGACGTATATCTCCCTTTTTTAATTTTAAACTGGTGATAAAGTGAACAAGACACTTTTTTGCGCTGAACACACGAGAACTGCTGACAGTACCATTCAATATTGTATTGTATTTTCGGTAGAGCTGCCTAAGGGGGACAGGCGTCAGCTAAAGTTCGGGTTACTGGTAATTCAAAGCGTCTCATATGAGCGAACGTCAATTTAATGTGAAAATCCAGCTGATCTCAGATTATGTAAATCTGGTCAGTACTTATTTTCAGAAAATGTGCCCTTTGTGTCATTTTATAGTAACCCCATATGCTATAATGCTGATAAACACCAGATTGTGATCCATGCAATTCCTAGACAAGATCCATGGAAATGGATTGAGACGTTTTGAAAAAATATTTTCCATCTTGGAACAATCAGCTACTTAACTCTAGTAGTATCTATCACATTTATGTTAATATTATGGTCACAAAACGGGCGCTGTACTGACTCGTGTATCTACTACTGGCTGGGGGCTACTTGGCAAGAGGAATCAGTGGGCTAAGAAGACGGTAACCCGTTGCAGTGTACAAGCAGGATATTATTACAGGATATTGGCCTAGCCATATCTTTTTCAAATTCCATCTATCAATGTGTTTTGAAGGCAGTCTAATTAAAATTAGTTCAACCATTCGTTCCGTGTTTTTACTAGTTTTATTTTCAAATCTCGGCGTAGGAGAGGGCAAAAATTTGATTGGCTGGTGGTGTCATGAAACTGGCGAATGTTCAATAAGGCTGTCATTAGACTATATTAGAAATAAAAGCTAATAAAAAAAACGGAAATTAGACTGCAGTAAATGAAGACACATCTGTTAAAATCAAATGGCGGCCAAAAAGCCTTTACACGTGGCAAATATTTTTTTTTCGTAACAGCTGACATGTTGGTGTTCATTTGCGATCGAATACAGTAAATTAAAGTGTATTGTATTGTTTTATTGTCGTATACAGATAGGTACATAGACATAAACATACATACATTAACACAAACATATCAGAATGAGGGTGATGTATATAAATAAATATAATAATATCAATATTCCATAATATAATAACAATAAAATATATACTAATTATTTCGTTTCAAAGAAGCAAAGTACAAAGATTTACCGTGGTTTTTAAAACATTAACATTTTTAGAATTTAATTATTTTATCAGTTTAAACATAGATTATTCCAAAAACATTTCTCGATAAAGTCTTTCCTGAGGCCGTGGTATGATGAACAGACTAATAATAATATAAAATGATATTCGTCCTCGATTTTATGTTCGTTGTATAAAGAACAAAGTATCAAGCTTCTATCAATATTTATGTATCTACCGTTTCAACTATCAAATTATGAGCGGAAATACGATATTTACATATCAAGTTTTTATAATTAATATTTTTACATAAAAAATTGTATTTCGAAGTTATTTTGGTAATATTGATACATATAACATCTTCGAGACGATTCAATATCTCCTCTAATATTTTGTATGTGAATATCTTTGATTCTTTGTGATGAATGCTGTCCCATTTTCTACATGTGATTCCAAAATGTTTTTAACGAAGTCAATCCAAGGACTGAACACTTAATTAAGACTCAAAAGTTATTTATCAAAAATAATTATATTTATAACAATATAATTATATAATCAAATAACATGAATGACCAATCTTATATTTCCTTACTACTAAAGATTAGCTTGAGATAGTTATGAAAAAGGTTCCCCTATTGCTCATTCTTATTTTCCATTCGAACCACATACTACCAAATATAATATATATGACAAAAGAGTCTGAAGCTTTGTCGTTATGACATATTTCGTATGCGAAAATTTTACCATTGATGGATGGACCAGTAATTCATTTGCCATCCGTTTCCATGTTAAATCACAAATTCGACCTTCTATAACTTTTTCCAATGAGTCACATGAAATCCCTGCGAATACTGGAAAAAAATTCAATATATCATAGCCATGAAAATCTTGAGGTGGCAAACTGAAGAGTCCACTACATTCTGATCAGCATCCACTTGACTGCCACTGCACACAAAACGAATATTTTTAGAATTATCCTACCGCACGAAAATCTCTCATCATCTCCCACAATCTGAAAGAAAATGCAATAATAAACACCAAATTTCAAGTCCAGAACACAAATAGGCATGCAACCCCCACCCCCCCCCCCCCCCCCCCTTAAAATAACAGACTATATTGTTATGCGATCATTTGCATAAAATACAATCATTTGCATAAATGTTTTAGTGGACTGGGTCCGGATGTAGTGTTGATAGTTCAAGCCTGGCTTCTAAAAATCCTATTGTGAGGGTTATCAGCAAGGGTGAGATGAAGAAAAAGAGCGAAAAAAGGAATTTCAACTTATTTACAAATAGAATTATAAGTTAAAGTTGGTCGAGAGTATCTTTAAGTTCAGCATTAAATTAGCCAATTTATAAACATAATTCTATGAGGTACAGTCAAAATATGCAATAAAATTACTAGTTATGTTATTCGAGCAGACTAGAATTTACTTTGGCTTAATTCTATTTGGTTCAATACGGGCTATAACTACCGTTATTAATTTTTGTTGATTTCATTGATCCAGACTGTACTTGCATATGGTAAACACCTGTTTGATCACAGCCTCGCCTTTAAATATAAAGATGATAACGAACTGAGATCATGTGTATTTAAAATAACCAAATGTTATAATGAGCATTATAAGGTGAAATTGTATTGAAAAAAAACTATAGAAAAGTAGAAAAAAATTAGTCACGGTTGTACCATCAACATCAAGATATACACTAACATGTAAAAACATCTGATAACCTTAGCAGACACGCATTTCATTTTCATTGCTGATGTTTGTCCAGCCAGACATAACGTTGATACTGGCGAATAAGCCAAATCTGGATACTGACGTATGTTTGTACTTTTAGTACAAGACACAAAGGGAAGGTTAATTTTAGTGCATCACTGACCAACATGGAAATGTAGACAGACATTGCCGTCGCTCCTGTCCGTCCACATTTCTGGTAGACACAACAGATAGCAGTTTTAATTTTGCTTTGATGAAAGTAGTAATGTAAGTATATATGAATAAGATCTTGGTCAACTGTGGATGTGGTAATATTCGAATGAACGGTTTAGGAGTTATTGCTCGTTTCGTCGTAAAAATGGCTTGTAGATGTTGCCTGAATACTTGATAGATCCTTATTAAACATGATATTTTGGTTAAAAATCATATATTTACCGAATTCAAGATACCCAAAGACATGCTATGATATGCTGTTACAGCTTCATAACGCTGGAAGGATAACATGGGCTTCGCATGTCAGCAATTTATTGAATGTATATGGGTATGGCTACGTATGGGATCAACAAGGTGTTACTAATGTTAAAGGTTTCTTATATTCGTTTAAAAAAGATTACAAGATTGTTGTAGACAGGAATGGTCAGATATCATACATGATAGCCCAAAGAAAATTTTCGTTTGATTAAGGCTAATCTAGAATTAGATTTTCGGGAAGGGAGGGTTTGATTCTCCCAAATGTACAGGCCTAGGGTGGAGCAGACACTTTAGTTAGAAATTAGGATTAAGGGTCTTGATATTGGGTTTTCTTCTGTTCTTATTCTGACCTGAAATTAGAAAAAATAACTCGCCCGATGGGCGAGAAGTATAGTATCTGTTATGTACTGATTGGTTTTAGTTTACTCTGAACAATATTATCATTTAATTTCTTATTTTTTGAATATGCAACTATCATTTTCTGCTTATAGACATGGGGGAATTTCTCTTGAAGGCTCTAGTGGGCATGAACTATCTTGCTTGCTCGATTGCTGGTTGTATTAAACGGGACAACAAAGGGTGCTATGCCTATATTATGATGAATATTTAGTCCTATAGGTCTTGCTGTATTCAATGTCTCAATCCAATGGGCCTCCCTAGATTGACGGAATTTGGTAGTTTCATCTTCGGGCAAGTCAATTTCTATACGCTCAATTGGGATTAGGGTGAGATCGTCTATTGAATGGTTGTCGAGGTTGAAATGATTAGAAACAGGCTTGTCTTTCTTTAATTTGATGTCTGACCATCTGAGCATTAAAGCGAGTTCGTAAATTATTCTTAGTTTCTCCTACATATTGTTTGGGGCATTTCTTGCATGAAATTAAATATATTACATTCGAATGTTCACATGTTAGATGTTCCTGGATCGGGTACCTTTTATTCGTAGAGTTGCTTACAAAAGAATGAGTTTCTGATATAAAGGGACATGTTTTGCATCTACTGGACAAACATGGGGCACTTCTTAAACCTGGAGGTACTTCGGCATAAAGTCTGTTTTTAGCTGTTTTCTGTGCTAAGGTGGAATTTTTTATGTTTCGTAAAAATCGTTTAGAGTACCCACGCTCTTTCAGTTGTGAGAAAACAATCGTACAGACTTTTATTGACAAAATCGGTTGTGTCTTTAAGGTAGGCGCGATGTTGAGGTAGTAAGAAATGATCAATGTATTCTGACACTGCATATGACTCACTACCACAGTCAGATATAATCGGGCGGCCTTTAGGAATTTTATTCGAGATAAACCACTCCTTGGTTGGATTCTTATGGATTTTAGGCAAAGTGTACAAATGTCTCTCGCGACAATCAGGTTTGGCAGACAGATAGTCATATTGTTTCTGTTTGAGATAACTAGTTTTGACTAAATCGGCAAGAATATTATTAATCATGTTAGCAGTTTCTTTGAAAATTGGTTTCGGTAAAATGGCATAATGTTTAGGATTATTCAGTTGATTCTCTGCTTCTGAAACGTAATCCTCCCTATTCAGAATGACACAACATGAACCTTTGTCACTCTTTTTAATAACATGCTATCGTCTTTCTTTAAGT
>NW_008709919.1:958984-1258042 GCF_000327385.1 Lottia gigantea | reverse complement strand
CTGTCTTTGCTCAATTTTTTTCAGATTAATCAGACAAAAAGCAAAAAAAATGAAAAAAATGCAAAATTTGGCAAAAAAAATGTTTGCGACAAATTTTCGAATTTTGAAATTTTGAAACTGCTATTCTTTCAGATTTTGCCAGTAGATTCCAAAAATGCAAACCCAAAGAAAATCGACCGAAAAATACGACTTCTAGAGCCGATTAACTATTCTTGCTCATATTGAACTGTGGCACTTCCGGTTTTGCAAAAAAGATCCAAAATATATTTATGCACATCGTCGCCTATATCTAAGGTTCGTGAATATTGAATGGTTGCTGCAACTATTGTAGTCTAAGCTCAGGAAGGTGTGTAAATTTCGAAAAAAAAAAAAAAAAAAAAAAAAAAAAGAATTGACATTTCGATAACAAACTGGGACTTTGCTGAAAGCAAAGTCCCACAATAACAGAATATGTGTATATTGTAAAAATCACCAAGTGATAGTGATGGAAGACGAAATCCACTCATAAATAGAATGTAAAGTGTATGATAATATTAGAAATGAATTACTTCCTGATGTCAAAGTGTATTTAAGCTGGGGAGAATCTAGGGTAAATGTCTTTAAATATCTTATGTCTAACCAAAATTGTATGAATAATTTAGCATCGTTTTTGTATAAATCCTATATAGTCAGAAAGAGTTATCCTTAGTTTTGAATATTTATTATTATAATTATTGTTTTGAATATTTATTATTATAATTATTGTACATAAAGGTTTGTATATACCCTATTTCTATATATTTGTACTGTGGCTGGAAGCCTTATTTATTTCAATAAAGAAACATTAAACATGATATGCATAATATTCAACATGAAATATATTCAAAAAATTTCAGTCAAGGTTGAGTGGTTTTAGTGAAAGCTCATAAAATTTCAATTTGGTTGAAACCTGTTATTATAATAGTTGTCGTTTCTGTCGTATTTATTTGTTTTACCGCTAAGCTTTTATATGCTCCTGTTATTATGTTACGGTTGTTCCTTGAAATGATAGAAGACAGGGTTTAGATAATATAACTTGTATTGCTTCAGTTGTTAATTGAAGAATATGGCAGAGGCTGGGTTATATAGCCCATTCTAGGACGCTGTGTCTATAATCAAATACAGAGCTAACAAACAGTTTGTTTGTGACAATCCAGCATAGTAATTAAAACTATAGCCAAATCCCTCTAATCAACAACTAAGCTTAATTAGCGATAATACCCTGTCTTCCATTTCAGGTGATAGTTAATCTCTATATGAGATTTATAATTAAACATTAATACCATGAAGGTTAATCTACTACATTATGCATTTATACATTGACAAGATTTTGGTTATAATTGGATGAACGCTAAGACTACAGTTTATCCCATTTAGATGGAATTTGAAATTGATGTGTATTTTGATAGACCATGTTTAAATTTGTTGACAACTACAAATTTATTACGAAATTTCTAATATGAAAAAATTCGTATTTTTAGTCACTTAAGACTCTGTTATCATTTCTGAAAGCTGTCAGTCAATGTTACGTTGCCGTTGTGTGTTATCGACCAAAACCCCTTAATATAGCGGACAATGACTGGGTGTGTTCCCTGTTGCCCTGGGTCTCGCCGCTATAATAACTGTCAACGTCGTTGTTTAATTTTCAATGGGTTATGGGCTGCTACCAAAAAAAGGTTAAAGGGACTGGTCCGTCGTTTTCTGAGGTCGAATGTATGTAAATAGTCTTCAGAAGAACTAAAATGTACGAAAATAACATAATTCCTGTAAAAATACCTCAACCAAGGAATTTCACTTTCTATTCCTATAGTCCCTTTCAAATATAAAGCTCGTTTAACAAACACATGGATTTGAAGGGACACATTGACGGCGTGCTGTAAACACTTTTACTAATAATCTTAGCTATAAAATCCTTTTTCTGAGACTGAAGTACATGTATTATTAGTCAAACGGATGGCGAATCTGTCTCTTTAAACTTGGAAGTATATACCTTACCCTACCACAAGTGTCATTTGTTACCTTAACCGACATTTATTGTCCGGTCGACCATAGGCTATCCAATCAATAAAAAGGTATATAATAGTAAATCGAACTATATCAAAGTATTAATCGCCTGCCGAGTGTCAAGGCAACACAGCAAGACAGTCCGCGCCGTGCGAATAACCCTTTATACTGTATACTATAAGCTGGAAACAATGACATTTCAATGATGTCGTCCAAGGCTAAGGTTGTCAAGTTCTTTTTGGTGTGTTCTTCTGTGTTGTCAGTTTTACTCTATTGGCTAGCTTGTTCTTTTTATGAGATACATTCAACGAGATTGGGGTAAGTTGTTATTAAAATTAAATTTCATTAAATATTTAACCTTTGGTGCTTATTATGCGAAGACCTTTTCACCTTGTTTCTATAGTATTCGATAGTAATGTTGTTTCGTATACGCTTGGCTTACTTTTGTTTTTCTTCTCTGAAAAGGGGATATAAGTTTAGTTTGATTTCATACAATAACATGTTTCAAGACATTTCTCGTCTATGTTTGATAATTGAGAATCTATTGCTGTGTCAAATAATTTCATTTTTTACGTGACATGTAAGTATGACAGTCATACCGAATAACTTGTTTCGTTATGGTATATTGTTGACATTTTCGTGTTTTTCTATTTTATAAAAATACTCCTCGACCATGACTATCTATTTATCAAAGGTAGGCCCAAATCTACCATTCAAAGATAAAGTAAATTGATATGAAAACTTGGTGTTGGTATAAAATTGTATATTTTTCCTATTTTTCCCATTTGAAATCTTGGTCTTGGTGTAATATGATTCATTTTCCTATTTATACAGAAGCCTCTTAAACTATACTTATATATTTGTCAAAGGTGGTCACCCATCATTACTTTTTGTTAATTTAGTTCAATATCTACCATTCAAAGATTAAAGGAAGCTTATCATTCAGGATGTTAAGCACAAAACGGTTTACTATTTTCAGTCCACAGTGAGGTCAGAATCACAGTGCATGTTCCATTTCATTAATCCTAGAATATTTTCTAGTCCAAAGACATATTAGCTTTGAAAATTTTATATTTGAAATTGAAATTTCCTGTGAAAATGATCAAAACTTGGGACCGAAAATTCCCTTCTTCAAAAAATCACTTTTTCAATTAATAATTTTTGCATTGGTTTACATTGTCATACTATTACAGTACAGTACTATTTTGAGGGTGATATTTAAATGCATAGAGAAATAATCAGTGAAATGCGATTCTGTAAATATTGTGGACAGGCAGTAAGCTCTAGTAGATATTATCCCAAACAAAAATTAGGTACTGACTAGGATATGCCATATTATGAATTTAGAACGACACGCAACCAAATAAAGTTGTAAATTTGTAAATCAGAAAAAAAATCCTTTGATCGCTCTTGTTTCAAAATAGACCAATTTTAAGACAAAATAGATGATTTTGGTGTCATTTCCCTATTTAAATACATTTCACAGATCGCCTAGGACCCTTTACATGCAAGAGGAAGAATTTAAATCAAGGCATCACATGTTCCATGCATTTTGCAAAAATGAAAACAAGAAATGGATTTCATATCGCATTAATTCTGGCATTTATTTGTTCTCGCTTTCACAATAGTTTTAAGGCGCGAGGATAGAGCCTAGAGAGTTTCGATCTAGACAAATCCACAGTGTATACGAATATATACGACAGTGGCGAAAATTTTGAAAATATTGGCTTGGTGACCAAGCTTGTAGACTCTGTTGTCATATATAGACTACGTATGTGGTGTGTTAGTGTGTGGTTCGAATGGAAAATAAGGTTTTATTTGCAAAACAGATAAATATTATATTTAGTTAATTGTTAGTTGGTGTATACAAATTATCCTGTTAGAATTATCTCTAAGGGGGAAGACCACGGGGGGAGGAATTATTGCCAGGGAGGAATCGTCAAACTAAGGAGGAAACGATTTACGACTGAATTTGACATCATTCACCCTGGCCTTACCGAAAATCGGTACGAACATTCGACCCAAGTGTCGAGTGAAATTGGTTTCAAAATGTCTGATTTGAATAGTTTTAGAAGGACTCTTTTGGGAAGCACTGATCTAGTCCATTGTTATACAGCTCTATACATCAAGTTTTGTGGTTATTGATTGACTAAGGCTATAAAAATTGGGAGAAATAATTTAAATTCATGCGATGTATATTCAGCTTTGTAAGGAATGGAGTGATTCATTATGAAAATATGAACAACATGAACCATCTTAAGGGCTTGGTAAAACAAATATTAGTTTAGTCTACAACTTCAACTCTTTGTTTAGCTGGGAGAAATGAAAAACATGTCATGACTCGTTAATAATGTATATTTGGTATCCAAGCCACTCATCGATCGATTGGCGATGTATTAAAATTTAGACTAATTAAATCACATAGAACATAATATTATTGTTTTTATATAGAAGTAGGAAGATTACAATAAAACACTAAGATAAATGGATAAACAACTTCTGCATTTATTACATACTACGTTTCGGAACACATACAGGACGGTAACGTTAGTATGTAATAAATGCAGAAGTATATCTTAGTGTTTTTTATATAACATGTATACATATATAGGCTTAATATCTTTTGGTTTACAGAGATAAATTCAACTAGTTGCATCACTTTTAAGAATTTATATCAGACAACAGTTATATCTTACAATTCAACAAATTACTGCAGCACTTTATAACATCGTAAATACCAGAGCGTTAAATTAGTCTACCTATATAGATTTAATATCTGCTGGTTGACAGAGCTAAATTCGAGTATTTCCATAACTTTTAAGGATTCATATCTGACACGCAGTTCTCTTACAACTCAACAAATTACCACAGCACTGAAAATTGTTACATAAAATCTTTCAGGTATTACCAATAACGTCATGATATTGACAATAAATGCATGCAAGAATGTTAATATAGCCATTGAAGTGAAGACCAATACTCTTTTGCAGAATTGTAAAAAAACTGGACGTAGGAGTGTAAATCTAAAAAAAGATACGAAGCTATATAAACGAGAATAAGGCGATTACCTTTCTTAATCCAAACAGCTTTAAACGCATTCATTTCATATTTTTTAAAATTCTCATTCATGTATTTTATTGTACTCTAAGATTCAATTCTTATCACAACAGAGCCCCGTAAATATATGTCATATGTCACCTTCGCAGAGTGATTTCAAATTACGTTAATATTTCACCCTTTACGAGTCCCATCCTTCAGATAGGTGTGAATTTATTTTTCCTTTATAAAATTGTTTGAACAGGCGTATAGTGATTTCAAATTTTGTAATAATATTTCATCCTTGACATAGAAACGCTTTTCTTTGTAATAAAAAACTTATTAGGTGATTTTTCAAAATTATTTATGTTTACCTCAATTGAACAAGGCTTGCTTTGGGATATACAATCTTTCCCATTGTCATTTAACTAGAAACCCACACTGTCCTATTCTAAGTACGGTTTACAATTTCCACTGTCAAAACGAGAGTGACGCCGTCACGACGACCTTTGTTTTTAAGGATTGCATACAGCCTACAATTTACATACACCTAAAAAAGAAATTTTTGATACAAGAAAAATTTTCTTAATTTGCGATTAGTGACATTTAGTTTTAGTGGAATTGCAGGACACCTGATGGAATGGTGTGAATTGATTCTATCAGTGTCCTCGATACACATAAATATCTAGAAAATCTCTTTACAAAGCCTTTAATAACGACTGTAAATTGGTACATAACGCAACTTTAATGGCTTGATATTAGTGGACTTGGTTGGTTCTTCCAAAGATATCCAATATATTTTTTATTTTTGAATCTCCGGAAGGATATAATCTGTTTAAATGGTACTTTGCAGAGTAATGATTATGTGTCAATTTTTGCTGTGTGTAAAATATTTATGATAATATTTTTATGGATCTATATTACTTTTTAACGGTAAATTCGTTTCATCTGTATTAGTCAATAAACACCACGCAGCAAGCTTTATCGTCCCCCTCAACTGTTGAGGATTTAGAAGCCTGAAGGTTAATCGACTTGTATAATAAATCAAATATGTCAGCGCATTATATTCTAGAAATATTACTTTGATTTTTTAGTGTTGTCCTACTTTTCTACATATTACATGCAGTATGAGAAGAGGGATATGTCGCCAGCGGCATAAGTCTACTAATTTTCCATTTCAAACTGTCGAGATATCTTTTGTGCCTCGGTTTATTGTCCCATTCGAACGGCTAGACGCTTTCGCAGACTAGAAAGTTGTTGGTAGTCATGGTAGTTGGTCGTAGGATTTGGATCAATTGGATGGTTTGGTAGTTACGAATAATTGTATAACCACCCTGAATGGCTTCTTTTCACAAATGATGGATTAATGTAAGGATCTATCAAAATCAAACTAACATCATCGCATGGTGATGAAGGATCAATCGATGTTGTCACTGCTGTCTTTGGGCAGCATGTCTCCACCCAATACTGCTTTTACATTTGCAAAAACACTGGTTTGGATTCTCTGCTGTCGTGGGACAATATGCAGTTTATCCAAAACGTTTGCATAATTGGATTTTAGATAGTAACAATATTATTTATTTAGCAATATTAGAAATGTGAATATTTGATTTGCTTTATTGAACGTAGTTTTACGTTTAAACTCAAAGGTGTGTCTCATAACGGCTGGCGTACATTTCAAAATTGATTATCTCAATTTTTGAAGTCATTTATATTTGAACAGTGACATTTAAATCAATAGACAAAATTTAGTATTGTTTTATTTATTATTGATGTATTTATGATAGATCGATCTAATGCGCCGACGTAATGTGCTGAAAATTCTTACAATTTCGTCAGTAAAGTATACAGTGTTTATGTCATGTAAAAATGGATTGTTAGAACTAGTTCATCAAATCCACAAAACATAGAAAATATTATGAACTCACAAAGATTCAAATTACAAAAAATCATAATTATTTCAAACATGGTATTAAAATGCTGCTTAACAATACACAGTCAAGAATAATGTGTCAAAATCAATACTTCGCTCTCTCTCTATCCTTTTGTTCCATAAAATACCCTTAATGTGATTTTCTTCACATCTGTTCCGAGACGGGGCCACTCAAATGATGATTCACTAGCCCTTAAACATGCATTGTCTTCATGTGTCCTTTCTCTTTCTGTGAAAAATCGTGCTGGAATCGATCAATATGATGACATCAACACGTTGTTTGTCATCCTCCAAAAGTCTATCTGCATTTTCTTTCTTTAAAACAATGAGTTTTAAGACAAGAAGTTTTTTTTCTTCCTGACGAACGGACATTATAAAATGCATTAGACCAATTCATAATTGTTTTAAAAAAATACGTGTGCCTTATTCAACCATGCCAAAGTCATTTTTAGTCAAAAAATCAAAATATGGAACAGATGAAAATAAAAATGGAAAAAGTTTCAGGAATAATTTGGAAGACAATAGGAGTGATATCAGTATTCAGGCAGCATATCCAGTAAATGTCGATTCGGAGGCAATATTTATACAGCTGAACAATGGTGAGTATTGCGTCAAATATCACTTATTTACACAGCATTTAACATCATTTATAATTTCTGCTGATCGATTTTGCAATATTTTTTCTATAACTGCATGCTTAAGTCTATTTTACTTTTTACTAGCGACCGTTAAATCAATAATTGTTTATTGTTCGTTTTTTTATTGTAATTAACTTGAGCTCATCGCATGCTGACGACGCGTGTTTAGGAAACAAAATCCTCGTCAGGACATCTTGGTGTATAAATTGCCTTTAAGGTTAATTATCAAAATAAGCTCTCTGAACATGAGGCTATTTGTCAAAAACAATAATAAAACATACAAATTGTATTGTTGAAAAGGTTAATAGCCGTAAATAGAAATGAATTAATTATATTCAACAATTGCTATTTCAATTTAAAGATTTATTTTGTTTATTGTTCGTTTTTATTGTAATTAACTAGAGCTCGTCGCATGTTGACGATGCGTGTTTAGGAAACAACATCCTATGTGTATAAATTGCCTTTAAGGTTTATGGTCAACATATGCTCTCTCTGAACATGAGATTATTCATCAAAAACATACAAATAGGTATTGTTGAAAAGATTAATAGCCGTAAATAGAAATGAATTACTAATATTTAACAATTGATATTTCAAGGGCAAATATTATTAGGCCCTACTTGGTTGATAAGTTATTTTGCTTTCTTATAACCTATATTCTCCCTGGGCTTACACCTTTATATGTTAAATAAGTTTAGTTTGATTGATCATGAATGGTTATCAAGTTTATTATCACATATTGATATTGTTATAATAATCCACCTCCAATAGTAAAAATTGGTGCATAGTCATTTACTGTCTGCACATAAAATTTTTAACTGATAAGAGCTCAAATTTCGCTTTACCGTATCACTTAAAAAAAACGTTTGTATTATACTACTTACGTCATGATAGCTTCATGTGAAATTGTTTATAGATACCTTAATTGTAACCAATCGTCACTTCCGCTGCTATTTTTTTTTAAAATGCATTATTGACTACGCATTTTCTTTCTGAAACATGATACGGATAACTGAAATTAGGCTCTATCAGTAAAGTAACTATCTGCGAAAGTCAGTGCATTTTTTGTTGTAAATGCACAACTATGCTGACGACTTATAAATTTAATGGGTTCTAATAATTGTCGGAAACGCCACAGTTATCTAGACAATTCTATAAACAGAAGGTTCCTAAAAACAATACTTATTCACCTTTTTCAGGGTATATGCAAAGTGTCCCAGCTGCCTTCGAGCATTCACAAAAAGAAGACTTGATTGGTGAAGGTGAATCCATGACCAGTCCAGAGAGCAGTAAAACGGCAGAATACTCCTGTTACCCAAGTCCTGTCCTGCTGGAGTCTAACTCCCAGTACCAACCAAATCACTACGGTGGATTTATTGTAGTTGATGGCCGTACAAAGCATAGGCAAAATGGTTCCCCACGGCAAAGGTTTCGGTGTGATGAATGTGGCAAAGATTATGCTACCTCTTCCAATTTATCACGCCATAAACAGACTCATAGAAGTCTCGATAGCCAACTTGCCAAGAAATGTCCACACTGTGAAAAGGTTTACGTCAGCATGCCAGCATTGTCCATGCATATCCTTACTCACAGTCAGCGTCATATTTGCAATATTTGTGGCAAGACGTTTTCACGACCATGGCTGCTACGTGGACACATCCGGTCACATAGCGGTCAAAAACCCTTTGGCTGTTCTCATTGTGGCAAAGCCTTTGCCGATCGTTCAAATCTGCGTGCTCACATGAATACTCATTCAGCCTTCAAACAATTTCAGTGCCAATATTGCAAAAAGACATTCGCTTTGAAGTCTTATCTAAACAAGCATCACGAATCCATGTGCCTTAAATAGTGCTTTCTCTCTAGTGCCTAATGCTATCTATGTCATGCTTTAGTCCTTTATTTCAATTTGCATAGAGATAACCCTCCCTTCCCCGAAATCAAAGGGATTGTAAAGAAGTTTTCTAAACTTTGTATGTATGACACCATTCCGATTTCCAGCAACGTTTGTCGCAATTACATCATATACCGTTTCTACAGTTCTCACCTCAGTAACAGCAATACGCCAACATGGCCCCAATACACATAAAAAAGAAGTAGAAAACCTCTTTACAACCTCTTTAAGGAGTATAGCTTTGCTTTTTAGAATTACGTGTATTTTTTTTTAAACTGAATCTCCTGGATAGGGTTCCTTATACCAAAGTTACCCAATTTGATAGTTGGGTTGTTATAAAACTAAATCCACAATCCATTTCCTCTGACCGAACGGAAGTATAAAATGCTTCGGAAATGGTTAATGCTTTTATTATTTATTTTGTGCAGTCTTATATTTGATATACGTATCATCCCTACATAGCAAAAGGCCGAAATCCTTAAAACATTATATATTAGTTTAAACATTTAACAAATAGTGATATACTAAATTACCATCTTGAGTGCCATTGATCTGAAATCTACTTCCTTGATTTTTTTCTTTATTAAACCTTGAACGCAAGATTCATAATAGTTATTTTCCTACGAAGACTGTAAGTTCTATTATAGTTTTTCACTCAAAGGGAATCCTATCTCATTTATATTTAATAATACCTGTATTAGCAAAGTATTCCTTGTATAGTAAGAACAGCTCATCCCTTCCATGTCTTCCCATGCAAATTTGCCAAAGAAAACCAGTATTAGCAAAGTATTACTTGTATAGTAAGAACAGCTCATCCCTTCCATGTCTTCCCATGCAAATTTGCCAAAGAAAACCAGTATTAGCAAAGTATTACTTGTATAGTAAGAACAACTCATCCCTTCCATATCTTCCCATGCCGATTTGCCAAAGAAAAATTATTTATTTCGATAGGATATATTATGCTAAATTATGAATATTTATTTGAAATAGTCCCAAATAGTCTATATTGTGTTATATATATATTGAAATTTTTATCGCAAAAACAGTCTTCCATTACATAGTTTATATATGTAGGCTTTTTTTTTTTAAATTTATATTTTACTTATAATAAGATTAAAACTCTTATAATTACTTTTTAGTCTTTTTGTATAAGCTCCCATACCATTATGTGGACGTGTCGGTGCCTATACCCGTACATCAACTCGTGTGGCCTTATCACACCTTGAAGAATTAGCCAGCGTAAGGAATTATATAAAAAATTTCCTTAAAACGCTGGTATTCGCTGAACAATTGACGTGTTTAGCTGGTTTACCTCGAAGTACAGTGAGCTCGTCAAAATCTTCGACGTATACCTACATATAACTTTTACGTCTCACATACGTGGAACGTGGGTTGCATTGAACCTATGCTAAATTTATCTGAAAATGAAGCTATCGATTGTCATAATAACAAGTAAAAAGGTATATGATACCAATGCTGAATCTAAGTAATCGTTGCAAATTTCGAATTTTAAACATTGTAAACCCGGTTCTAGACCTCGTAGATTAAATGTTGTGCATCCTTTACTGTTGAACCAATTCACTTACAACTTGGCATACAGTCCACAAGAGAAGAACATTTGTAATTTAAAAAGTTTGAGACAATTTGGGTCATTTAATAAATTTTGAGTGTTTGAATATCGCACTCTAACTTTTACAACCAATTTTCACGAGTTCCTTCTATGTCAACACGACCGTATACTGAAGTGAACATATATGAATGTGACCCTGTATCTCGCCATTGCCATACACTGCAATCGTATACGAAGTTATGACCTAAGATTATTGAGTTTGGGATAGATACTTCAACCTATCAAATGTCGAAGGGTTATCATTCAGAAACCCTTAATACATATTATTATCAACAGGATTTTGAGTATTTGAGACGTCGTTTGTTTTCTCACCAAGGATCCCCGGGTTCAATCCCGGCATATGTTGAGGTAGTACCTTCGTGTTACCATGCTTTCCTCCATGTCAGTCATGAAGGATATTCAGTCAAATGAACAGCTATGGGCCAAACATTATGCAATTCAAAAAGGGAAATAAATAAGCCTTGGGCTAAACGTTAGACAGGACGAGATCACTTTTGTGTATTAGATCCAATTCTGACCCATTTAGAATTATTTTTAGTTTATTTTTAGAAATGAAAAAATTGAAAAAATCGCGGGTAGTCATTCAGATCGTAAGGGGAAAATTTCAGCTGAGTTATTCAGTAATAGTGTTCACAGTTCACCGTCGAAATTTGATCCTTCAAATCCATCTGTGTCAAGAATTATCCATCCCTTTAACCAAGGTGATACGCCCTTGGTCATTAAAGATCACTTATCTCGCATTGAACAATGCAGGGAACGTTGACATTAGTAAAAAAAAAACTGAGCAGAAATTGAGGACGGGAAACTCATTTCACGTGAAAAGATAACATATCTTATCTACATTCACATTACAAGATGATGTACGCGAATTTTTCCTTTCAATAATATATTTTTTCTTTTTTTTTACAGTTTTTTCCCAAATTCTCAAAGCTTCGATAAATGGATAGTGGTAACATCATTGTCTTCGCCAACTTCTGATATTTATTATTTAGCTAATATAACTGGCTGGAAACTGCTTGTGTTGGGTGAAGAAAAGACATCAAACTGGAGGTTAGTTGTTAAATTATCCAATACTTGAAAAACAAAGAACAACAGAACCCTCAAACTTTATTAAATTCTACAAAGCTCTAGACGTTTGTCTTTCAACAACCATCGCATTGCAGAAGTCATGCCCCTTTTCATGCATGCTCAAAATGGCCTACGCGGCTTTGAAGGCACACTTGAAGCGAAAACATTCCTTTTGAAATTGCATTGTTTTTCAGTGTGATAGCTGCTTTCTGATCCCCAAGCTTTTTCTAATGACGTATTGTAGCTGAAACATTGGGTGGTCATAAAGATCGGTAATATATTTTTGGACATGTCCATGCAAGCAGCTGTTTCGTGTAATAATATTACATGTAGGCCTATATTTTTCCCAATCAGATGTTTACTTTTATCAATTTGCACACCTTTTAATATTTTTCAGCAATGTGAACTGTCACTTTTTAAGTTATAACGACCGAGAAAATGAATTATTTACAATTAAAACGTTATTACCAAAGGGAAGTTACTCCCGGAAGACTCTTGGATATCTCTATGCTATTGTAAATGGTGCTCAGGTAATATACGCAACAGACGACAATTACCGACCAACAGATAATCTTACAAATTTTAATTTGGAAACTATGGAATTCGGTATGCGTTATAGTGGTCAAAACCTGTTTAATGCCTATTCACATTTTGGCCAGTCATCAATATGGCCGAAAGGATTCCCATTGGAGAAAATCTCTGACCAAAAATCACTGAATTATCATGTTGGAAAATTTACCACACCCTCTATTCAACAGAGTTTAGTGAACGGTGATCCTGACGTGGATTCTATTTTTAGATTAACAAGGAAAATGAAATCCGAACACATGAACGTGTTATTTGATAGTGTAGCCCCTCCTGTGATCGTTCCTAGTGGAGTTCTGTCCCCTTTTAGTTCACAAAATACATTATTTTTATATGATGCATTCTGGGCTTTGGTGTTACCGATTTCAACGTCATTTAAAGGCAGTGATATCTGGAAAAACTATTGGGCACAACGTTTACTGTGGGAAATAGGTGGTAATGTCGGATTTTACCCTCCAAACGGAATCCGCAAGAGAAATACGGAATCTCACATAGAAGACGCCAAGTATGAATCGGCATTTTACTCTCGGACATCAAAATTAATCGAATTTTTACAGAATTGGCGATGTAATGTTGAGTTAAAATTTTTCAAGTGCGTAGTAAAACTTTCTGAACAAATGTATTTAAATAAATTTTGGACAAAGCAAGATGTTCATGTCGTAAAAGTTTGGCTCAAAGACCTGAACCATTTTGGGTATATTGAACCTTCCAGGGCACCCTATGTGTTTCCAACCACTTCAAACACGACGAGTGAACATTTAATAAGGGTAGTTTATAAACCAACTGAGCAAAAGCAGTCTCAGATGCAAGCTTCTAAAAGTATTCTTCAGTCGAAGTGGGATCAGGTTTTAGGAATTACGTCGTTTTGTAATTTAACAAGGTATCAAATAACCACTAAGAGTTTAGCGTCTAAAACGTATCCTAATATATTGTTGATTATTGTGTTCAATTTTCCAATTTATGACAATATTCCCTATCTACAGTTAATGTACGGTGTAAAATTTTCTCATATTGTCTATTGTGGAAATAGTTTGGAGGCTTATTTAAAATCTTCCAAAAAATTGAGGTTTTCTGTGTCATTTTTGGAGGTAGATGTGCATCGCGGCTATTTTTTTGAGAAGTGTTTATCTGTGGCCATGAAAATGAATCACAAAGTGAAAGGTTATCTCTTGATAGGAGATGATACTCTTTTAAATTCCTGGAACATTCCGAGTCTGCCCTTAGATAAATTGTGGTTCCATCAGCATGAACTTCTCCTCAGAGACAAAAGCAGTGGATGGCATTGGTGGAATAAGGAAATGGGTAACACGGTTTTCAACAAGACTTGGGAATATCTGCTACAGCAGTCACTGACAGATCCATCTAAGGAACAGATAATTAATTCTTATATGACCCGATTGGAAAAAGCAACTGGTTCAAATCTTGGTTTGTATCATGGTGCGTCTGATATTGTGTATATTCCTATTCGTTTTAAAAGTCAAGCGATATATCTGTTTGATGTGTTTTCTAAACATAAAGTGTTCATGGAAATATCGATTCCGAGTGTTGTGTTTGGGTTAGACGACAAGGCTAATATTGTTAATTTAGCCGGACAATACCTCTGGTACGATGGAAAACGCGAACATGTACCGGAATTATTTCGAGCCGATCAAATTTTTCTTCATCCAGTGAAATTAAGTGCAATAACAAGTTCATTGAAAACATTTTTCTGTAATAAATTTTTCCCTATAATATTGGGCGGTGCTGAAATGGCTAACACTACATATGTAAAAGTAAACCCAAAAGTTAAAGCAAACCCAGAAGTAAAAGTAAACCCCAAAAAGAAATCCTGACAGCATGGACATGTTATTTTGAATTCCATCAATTATTTTCCATAAGAAATATTCACTGAGTTATGTTCTGTTGTCTCTACCGATGACATCAGACATCAGAAGAGGCTTAATAATTTAAATGTGTAAGCTTATAGCTTTTATTCGGATCTTTCCATTTACCTTGGTGTCTGAGGGTTTTATTAAGTTGCGACACTGATGTAAAAATCTTGTCAATTTTTCTGGAATTAAGAAAGAATCATAGAAGTCAGGAGAAAAATCAGAATTGGTGAAAATATGATTTATGTGTCACTTAAATGTTTCTGTATTGATGCTGCATTTTGTGTTAAATCCTAAGCACAATGTAGCATGATACGAATGGTTGTTTTGTTGTTATGTTAGAAATTAAAATTTTTTTTAAATAATGCATGTGTTCCTTGAATGAGAAAATCCCCTATGTGCAGTTAAGACTATTTATTAAGCTGTAACGTGCTCCCTGACAAAAGAGGGCGTCGGGGAGACAGGAATCTCACAATCACATTAGTAGCTGCTGCTATTAATCAGCTGCTTTTAATCTTCAACAGCGGCTACTATTCTTCAGGACAAACTCCCATCCGCTATCTATCAGATTGTTTAACCACAACTGCTACTATCTGCAACTGCTGCTAAGCTGTAAGACTGGTCAGCAACTGCAAGTACGGTTTCTTTTCATTAATTTTTTTCCGCTTATGAAGTAAATTTAATTTATTAAAACACAGATACAGCTAGATTTCTCTGTAACCTTTTGATAACTTTTTGCATTCACACATATTGTCTAAAATTACCATGCTTGCATATTTACTGATGGCATCGTACAACCTAGTTACCGTTTAACTGACTTTTTTGACATTATCAACATTGCCATCGACAGAACCCGAAAATTTATCAAGTTTTTATTATTATCGAAATATCTGTAATATCGGTCAAATAAATCCAGAAGTAGAACACGTTAAGTAATGACTGTAAATTTAATTGAAATGTTTCGTGTTTGGTTTATCATAAGATATAATTATCCCGCGGGCTCATATATTTTTCACTCTTTCTAACCTATAATGGACTACCTGTGATAATAAATCTATGATTTTGTTGATAAAGAATTTATCAGGGAAGTCATTTTCAACTTAATACAATACATTTACATTTTTTATTATTTAATGTCATAAATGTTTTAATTATGCCCATACAATCTGTATCGAGGTCTAGTAAATGTTACGTAATAACCATTGTTGCTGACCAATGCCCCAATAAGATTAATTCAATTGAAATATACAAGGCTTAGATTTTAGTTTATCAAATGACAAAATTATGCCGAAGGCAAGTTTTTCTCGACCATCAAATCTTTGACTTAGTAGTAAAAGAATCTTTCAGGGTGTTTTATATTTCTACAACTACAATTGAACTTACAACAATTTCGAAATGCAAAATGCTTGGTATTTGGTTTTTCATATGATACATTTGTGCCATTGGCACATATCATTGAGAATGGCTCCTATTTTGACTCACGTTTATACCTTATTAGATTATAATCCGTGATAGCAAATTTATGATTTCTTGGTTACAGAATCTTTCACGGCGGGTTTTACTTTTAAGACTTTTGTCTTAGTGATTTTTCCACTGGTTAAGCAGCAACACACTTTCTTGACTTTAGACCACAAGAATAAGAGAAATATCTCAAGAAATTCTGCCACTGTGATGAAACTTGCTCCAAGAAACAATCCCATCTGTCCTCCAACTATTCCTGAAAGAAAGAGAACCAATTAAAACACTTGTTGCTTAATCGAAGTTTACCGATTTTTGTAATGGGACTGTAATACAATCAGCTTGAAAATATTAACGGGGTCTGTGTTCTCTTAACATTACATCTCACATCTTTGAGATATGCTTCTGAAACACTTTTGAAACGTTTTTGTTGAATACACAAAAATCCATTGTTTATGGTCGATGTTATGGTCCTTGGTGGCAGTAACCTGTTCAAAGAGCCTGGTTATTCTGATGAGAGAGCGGTTTCAAGATGCTTGGGAATCAAGGAGATCAAAAGATTTCGAACCAGGGTTGTGCTATGGCAATTGCAATGAAAGAGGTTGCTAAGTGATATTCATATAAGTAAACAAATCCAGTAAGATCAATACAGAACATGACGTAAGTAAATAATTACCCATTATGGAAATGTAGGAATAAACAGGCACATGGGAAATCTCCTCCAGCAATAAATCTTCATAAAATATTGTTACATCAAAATATTCAGTTCTTAAATTCAGACAAATACAATTATCGTTGACAAAAAATGTAATAATTCAGGAAGTAATAAAGTACACGTACGTATGTAGATAGACAAATTTCCATCAAATTGTATTGAGTTAGCAAACAAATATGATAAAAGTTAAGTTTTCTGAAGGGCAACGTCACAATTTACAACAAAAGAAGTTTTGTTTATATAACAGAAGTAGCCTACTCCTTTTGATTTCCATCTGTGTAGGGAATTTTAAACTGAACATCTGGTATCAAACAGGGGCTCGATTTATTGTCCTATCCAAAGGACTGAACGCCTTTTCTCGTTTATCCAACATGCATGATAGCCTTGAAAACAAAGAAATGGAAACGCATCATTAAATACATTATATAAAACAAAATTTACCTCCCATCGAATTTGCTGTCTATGATATTTAATTTTTGAAAAATTTCAAGCCCAGGCACAGATGGAAACATACCAAACGATAATTTGGTTTCATATGTGTTGAATTTACAGACTCTGGGACACGTGCAATTGTATTCATATATGTTTCTTGTATACGCCATACCTACAAATAAGAGTCGTAATGTAATCTATTTGTCCAGATGTTGTTTAACTTAATGGAACAGCGATGTTTTCACCCTTGTCCTCGGACCAACAAAAGTATTGAATGGCGCCGCGTAATGCCCTGTCAGCTATCAAAGTATTGAAATTATCAACATACATACCCTATTAAACATGTATGTACAATGTACATCTTATCGAAATGCACTGGCGTAAATATCATAAAACTAAACAAAATTGTAAAATTTGCAGGTCTCTTTGTGAGATGTACATAAAACTTCTATTTAAAATCAGTAAACCAAATTTTCTGATTATACCAACATAACTTTGCAACGTGTTCATGTACCGATCGAATTCTATTCTTTTACTGATTTTGACTTACGTAAAGCTGGTTGATAACAGTCTAGCCATTGTCCAACTGTACACATTGGATAGGTGGAATACTCTGAAATTGAAAGAAGTGACATCGAGTTTAGTCCATCTGCTTCAGATTGATCCCCTGGGCAACGTCGTGTAGTATGCTCCAAGAAACTGTTAAGCTACCTTTTTCGTTGAAGGTTCTTACAAGATAGGTTATGGTCGACGGAAAACTAACAACTTACTGTGATCAACGGAATTCCGACAAAATCCATATTTATCTAGAGGGTAGAATATTTGCCTTCATTTGTTAGCAACACTCAATTGTCTACCGATAGTAAGGTGGACCTGAACCCAATTGAAGGAAAAACTGAGCTTTAAAGGATAACAACTTACCCAAATCCGCCACGGATCTACAGTTACAATCTTTCATGACAGAATTTACTACGCATTGTCTAATACAGGCTTCTCTATCATATGCTATTGATGTGGATTTGGAATTTCTGCCAGACAGTTCGGAATTCATTACACAAAATTCGTCACCATAGGCTCTGAAGGGTTCGGGGAGAAACGTATACTGAAAGTGATAAATCGCATGTTCTTATTCACACTTCATGAAAATTATTATTGTGGAAAAGAATCAGCATTCATTGACCATGGTTGGAGCATCCTTGTATAATTTTTAAAATTTACATTGAAAACGTCAAGGGTACTCACAGATCTCTTTTTAACAGCTATTAAAGATGCTATGCCAGGAGATAAAAATATACCAGAATCTGATATCCGCGAATCTTCATGTTGATCATGCAGCTTCAACTGTTAAAATTATTGTAAATTAATGAGTGACAACATTTTCACCAGAATAACGACAATTGACACAAGATATGAGTGAAACAAAGCCTTCCTACATGTATTAACAAGGTTTTTTTGTTCAAAAATAAATTTCCACCTAGAATAACATCGGAATCTCTATTTAATTGTACCTTCAGAATTTTCACAGTTGAACCCAGTTGGCATGGACAAAGTTTCTTGTCGTCCAGATTGAACAGTAAACCGTGACTCCGTGTGATGAAATGGCTGATTTCACAGATTGACTGTAACATATTATATAATTGAAGAAATTCATTAGATTGTAATGACCAGACAAGCAAATTCTCAATGTTTTAATCCCTACCTTTAATCCTGCCATGTACCTTTTACCAACAATGTAACTATCTTGGTCAATTTTAGCGATGAAGTTAAGTGCTCCATGAGAACCAGCAGAGTCAGCATAATAATCAAACGAGTCGTTCCGATTGAGGACGAAACATTTACCCAAATCGGTGAAGACTGGAATCCACATTTCACTACAAGACACATTTTGTCCTTTCCACATGCACACCTTAAAAATATCCTTCACTGTAACATTTGATATGTTATGTGCCTCGTCTAACGGAGTATTCTCCACTTGAATAAAACCACTGCTGGATTTATTTAGTTCAAGATGCGCTCCAAATGAACTGCGGCTTAGAAATACATTAAGAGCCGCTTTGGGTTTAGGAAATCGATCCACTCTAAGATATGTCAAGTCACATATTGTTACCATTGGAAATTTTAATTTTGGTTTTGGTCCAATTTTCACGACTGTATTGAACGGGTATGTATGATAGTCTACGAGCATAATATGAAGAGTGACAAATAGGCCAGTTCCCATTCCAAGCACACAACAAAGCCATATAAACCTACAAGAAAATTAAACCGATTGCTTTTTAAATTTGAAATTTAATAAGGCTACCACCACAGTCAAATAATTCAATACCAACCCTTTTAGTAGTTGGTGTTTAGTTATAAGGGGGCATTTAACTGAGAGGTTATTGATTGGTGATATCTCCTGTTGTCTTTTGATGAACTGATTCTAACTAGGTCAAAATACATCCAAAATGGAAATTTGGTTTGAAGCATTCTCAAATTTGTCCACGATGTTCTGCTATTTATAATTGTAGGTGTATACAGATAGAGCTTCACTACATAGAATACAGTGGTTAAGGTGTGGCGCAGATGCTCGCAAGGCAAGTTGACTTTATTACACCCCATGGCACATTTGGCCGAGCAAAGAAAATGTGTTGATCAAGGTTTGCAGAACTCAACCAAACAAAAAAAACTTGTCAAACAGTGTTGAATATTTAAATAGTATTTTTATTTATTTTGTCGTACTAGTAAAAGAAGAGAGTTTATTTTTGTTTCTTTTTTTAATTTAGACAGGGTAAGTCGTATTTTAATTTTCCTACCCGTAATAGCACTGCCACAAAAGGAGGGATCTGAGGTCCCACCTATTAAACAGATGAGGAACAGAAAAAGCGGGGCGCCGACAGATGAAGAAAGACAGATGATGAAGAACAGATGAAGAGAAGCAGATAAAGACGTTGCAGCAATCCCTCCTCCCATTTGTGTTAAGTTGCCTTTGAATTATTTAGAAATATTACAACAAAATTACATAAAAAGCAATAATGATGTTCAGCTCGAAAATCTAAAAGAAATCAAAATATTTTTTATTTGTAATGTTGTTCAGTATTAAACAAAAAAGTTCAAAAGAAGTTTACGACAGAAGGTTCAATATTTTATACTGGTTATTGTTACTGTACTGCCGAATAGTTTTTATTTAAAATCAAAGCTGCCAGTGAGAAACGGGAACCAGAACTTACCTCATGTAGTTACTCCTATTTTGGGATAGAACATTCCTACAGCCATGGGCGGTTGTCTCGTACATAAGTTCCTTACATATTTTAACGTCGTCTCCGTGTTTATCCTTCGAAGGGTCCATTTTAGCTGTAGATAGTTTCAAAAAGGATGCATCCTTGCAATGGTAAAAATTATCCGTGAAACGATTCCGATGAAAAATTTATAACATTGACAAACATTAACGGAAAGTAAAAAAATATCGATTTTGGTTGAATCCAACAGGAATAATGTGTTGTGATCGGGAAGGTTGAACCCATTAATTATTTATTTACAATCACTTAGGAAAATCATTTAATTATTAATACAATATTTTTTCGAACGAATTGAATCTTTATCAAAACAATCTGATTTTTATAATGATCAATTTACATATTATTTCATTTGCAATTCTTTTCAATTTCCCTGTCACTGATTTTTCAGACATTAACGTTTCAAATTCATATCTGAAATGTAGACTTTCGTATTTTTATGCACATATGAGTTCAGTGGCTGAATATAACTAATTTTTTAATTTAGATCCACTGTTCTTTGTAGGATGTTGCTGGCCAGGTAGGGCATGCTCACCATTCTGGAACACTAAATCTCACCTTGCGACTTGCTACATTTCGGAGAGTCCACTTAGCCAACATCGCGTTTGGTTATTTATGTGCCTTCAGAGTTTTTACTCCATATAGGTTGCAAGTTAAGTTATCTTTCTCCCAATGTGCCTTCTACATTATTTATAAGTTTTAAAAAATTTAAGGGACAGTGACAGCTCAACTCCTCAGCTAACCGAGCAAATAAGAGAGTGCACTTGTTTTTATGTTTTTTGTTTTTAGGCTAGAAAGGTGAATCGTTCGTAATTCACCTACTCGCTTTGAAGCTATGGCAAGAGGCTGTGATATTGGCCTACTATAAAACAATGTTAAAATCTCTTCGACGTTTTTGGTTCCACCATTTTGTTTTTCAGACTACCATTTTGTTTCTCAGACCACCATATTGATTTTAAGACCGCCATTTTGAAGTTCACAATAATAGGAATTATAGCAATATCTATATTTTATAGGTTTGTATCTTTTCTATTTTCTTTGATAATTTTATTCACATCCCATGATTTTATGTGAGGAAAGTGTAACCACCCAATAAAATAACAATGACTACATTGATAAATTCAACACTGACCACCAAGTTAAATCACGGGGACCAGACCTTACCTTATGTAGTCACTCCTATTTTGTCATTCCTACAGCCATAGGCGGTTGTCTCGAACATAAGTTCTTTGCATATTTTAACATCGTCTCCGTGCTTATCCTTCAAAGCGTCCGTTTTCACTTTTAGATCGATTCAAAAAAGTAAATTAATGCATCCTACCTGACCATAAATAGTATTACAAATGTAATAATTTTCCGTGAAACCGATTAGGATGAAATATTTATAACATTAACAGACAACATTAACTGAAAGACAACACATATCGATTTCGGTTTAATCAAATGGAATGACAGGAATAATGTGTTGAGATTGGGAAGTTTTATTTACAATCACTTAAGAAAAAACATTTAATTATTAATACAATTTGTTTTCGTTCGAATTAAATATTTTTATCTAAACAATCTGATGTTTACAATGATGAATTTAAATACTACTTTTTGCAATTCTATTCAATAATATTGATTTTTCAAACATTAACGTTTCAAAACTGAAATCCATACTTTCGTATACTTATGCACTTAGGAGTTCGGTGGCTGATTATAAGTCATTTTTTAATTTAGATCCACTATTCTGTGGAGGATATTGTTAGCCAGGAAGGGCATGCGCCCCATTCCGAAACGCCTTTTCTTATTTGCCTCCAGTATTTTGTCTTGAGTATTTTACTTGTAAAGCAGCTAAACATTCCAAATTGTTTACGAGTAAAGGGCAAGGGCAATAACTCATGTAAAAACAATCAACCTAAGCAATAAAGATTATCCGAGAGTTATCAAACACATCAACATTAATTTGTATACCCAGATAGCTTTAGCAATTAGAATATAGGTTACGTCATTTCCTACAAGAATTGCTGCTGTATTAGGCACCATACCACTGTCAGAACCTCTTAATAGACCGAAAGAGACACTTCATTGAAGATTCAGAAACAACAGGCCAAAGTAAGACAATAGCAAATACCAACGAAAAATAATATTTTATTAATAACAGTATTATTTCAAAATCTTTTTAGAATGTTAATTTCTGTACATTCAGATTGTTATTAACCAGAATCCAAAAAACATCATGGTTATAGCAAAAGGACCTCGAAAGCAATAGAAATTCTAGTTACATTGACGTCCTTGGTAGGCTTAACATCAACACATACTGAAGGAAATTACCAAATGTACTTTCAATAATCTTTAAAGTGTATTATTTATTCTTTGCAAGCACTTCGTGACTACGCCTAGTGTTTTGTGTAGTATCCACGAAAGGGGCGGAAGTGGGCCTGTAACTCTCTAATATCTTATTATTTTGCGTAGGGAAAGAAGAGCCTATTTGATGCCTTTAGTCGCCCTTCCTAACAGACAGCATTGCTTGTGTTTCTGTGGGACTCATGCCCTCATCACCATCTACACGGCACTGCGAATGTATCTAGATAAATCAACATTAAAAAGAAGCTTATGATTTGACAGGAAAGGTATCTGATGAGATGGGTTGTACTTTAACAACTTTTGTCAGCGTGATTCTGTTGTTGGAGAAACAACAACATGCTTTCTTAGCTTTAGACCACAGGAATAAAAGAAATATCTCCATGAATTCCACCACTGTAATGAAACTTGCACCAAGGAACAGTCCCATCTGTCCTCCAACTATACCTGAAATAATCAATGTGAGTTATATTTTTGCGTCTATTAAAATTGCATTTCCTCCAAAAATGCTATTAACGACAATTTTTTAAGTTTATCTTGACTTTTGATGCACTGCTTTGAATTATATTTTTTCGTATTTTCAAATAACCAAAAAGTTTTGAAATACCTTAAATTGGATAAAGGGACAAGGAAACAAAACCAAATCGGAGATTGAGGTCGACCAACCGACTAGCAAAGTCTGAGAGCAACTGGATTTGCAACAAATATTGGGAGCATCTGATGAGAAGCTGAATTGAGTCGACCTGGTCTCACCAACGGTTCAAAGGCCCTAGTTGCTACATTGTTGATGGACTAATTTACATTACCGATTACGGAAGTATATGAATGTACAGCAACGTGCGAGACTTCTTCCAATAACAAATCTTCATAAAATATTTTAACATCGAAATAGCCAGTCCTAAATGATAAAAATCCATTACATTAATCAGTGGCTTGCTGATTTATATTTAAATCAATGATGTTTTCTACAATTACTTTAGTTAGCGCATCAGGGTTGGCTAAATATCAGATTTGCCATTCCGAGTATGTGTTCCCTGTATTTCAAGAAAAACTCGACTTTGCAATAACTATTTTAAATACCATCTTATCATAATTTACAAACGTCGGACGGAAAACAGAAATGGTGCAATTAGAACTGCATGATGATTCTTCATTGTTGCTACAGAAAATTTCGAAAATTCAGGTTGCTTGGTGGTTTAGGACCTACACCTCTCGATCCTGCTTTTTCGTCCAATTCAAGAACAAGACAATAATTCACGAACATTGGCTTGTTAGAACACAGCTTACATGCTGAGGACCCAAATTGCTCTTGATATGCAAACACTAGATATAAATCACGCTCTTATGCTTGCATACAGCATAAACTTTTTGACATACCTTCCACCGCTTTTCTTCTTTATAATGTTTAATTTTTGTAAAATTTCCAGGGCTGGAACTGAGGGAAACATACCGAGAGATAACTTTGTTTGGTACACATTGAACTCGCATACTCTTGGACAAGTACAATTGTATTGAGATATATTTCGTGTATAAGCTATACCTGCAATTAAAAACTTTATTCAATTCAATTGTGTCTTGGATTGATTTCATTTTTTATCATAGTTGGTGGTAGTCATCTCCCTTAACGGATATCAACCTCTATTGAGTTTTTGTTATGATAAAATAAGTATTAATTCAAGCAAATACATATAACCTAACAAATTGTCAATATTCACAGACAAAGATGTGCGAAAAGACCTTAAGCTGCCTCTAAGTGAATTAATGACAGTAATTAAGTAATGGTGTATCATCCGACAGAACATGGGCACCAGAAGCTTCTCCGAAATCTATTATGCTTCACATTTCAAGCACATGTAATGATGACGAACCAATTGTTTTATTGTGTTACATTTACTTACGCAAAGACGGTTCATAGCAGTTTAACCACTGTCCTATAGTACACATTGGATAAGTTAAAAATTCTGAAAAAGATCATGAAATCTCAGACTTAGGGAATAGACATTTCATGTTAGTCTGTTTTCGATGGTTGATTTCTAGATCCACAACCAACCTCTTGCAAGCAATGGAATACGATGATTTATAGCTGGACATATTTCTTTCCTTCCAAAATCCACAAAGCATATACTTAAAAACATTTTCGCTTTCCATCTGGCGGGGATTTGCTAACCCTATGGCACAGGAAGCCTCGGTGTGTCGGTTTTCGCAACACCAATACGTTTTTTTACGTATGATTAGGGACAACTTGGTTGAAAAATCAGAAGGTACGAAGTCCTTGTAAAACTAAATTAGAAGTCACTAGCTAAGCAAACGCTGCCTAAGACTCACCGGAATCTGTTACAGATCTACAGTTACAGCCTTTAATAACATAAATTACTACACAGCTTCTAATACAGGATTCTCTATCATATTTTATTGATGTAGGTTTGGATTTTTGACCAGACAGTTCAGAATTTACTACACAATATTCGTCCCCATAGGCTTTAAAGGGCTCAGGGAGAAACGTATACTGAAATTTGAAGTAATTCAGTCTCCAAATGTATGAAATCAAATATGGAAATATCATTAATGTTATTATTATGTTAACTGATGACAACTTCCCAACCAATCTAGACCATCTCTTCCAATTTCTCAATGCACTATATTTTCCATCCTACACCATCCTAAAATTATTCATGTTTATCTTACATTATCGAATGTCTCATACTTTCAACTCACATCACAGATGGGTGAACCACTGGAGAACAGGGATTGCCTTATTGCTATATCATATAAAAGGTGATTACGGAGAGGATACTGGAGATGTACAACCAAGATGTTGAAGAACAAACCAAACTTACAGATTTCTTGTTGACAGACATAAGACATGCACCACCAGGGTTTAAATATATACCGGAATCTGATATTCGGGGATCTTCATGTGGATCGTGCAGTTTAATCTATAATATAATATTAGCATATCGGGAAAATATGGTAGAGAATTAGAACCCGAAATGGCATGCGACTGATGAAATTTAATATTGGTATCACTGTCAAGATCCAAAATAGATATACATGTAGTAAACTTATGTGCTTCTTCAAAAATGTCAAGATTGCTTCTTCAAAAATAATGGATTTGATGATGATGAGACGAAGTTCGTAATAGGTTGACATTGTGAAGATGGGTTTCGTGACAACTGAGGTCATATTTGCTAACACTGCAAAGGCATTAATGATAAACAGTAACTATTTTTGACATCCTTATTTTCAGCACATTTGGTAATATACCAAAATGTAGTCTGACCTACCTTTAATCCTGCATTAGCATTGTCATCAACGATATAGCCTTCTTGGTCAATTTTAGCGATGAAGTTTAGTCCTCCATGAGAACCATCAGAATCAGCATAGTAATTTAACGAGTCGTTAAGGACAAAACATTTGCCCAAATCAGTGAAGAGTGGAATCCACATTTCATTACACGACACAGTTTGTCCTTTCCATATGCATATCTGAAAAATGTCATCCACTGTAACGTTTGATATGGTGTGCGCCTCGTCTAGCGGAGTGTTAGTCACTTCTATAAATCCTTTATCGGATTCATTTATAGCCATCATTGAGTTCAAAATGCTGCGACGAAGAAATACTTTTCGAACGGCTTCAGGATTAGGGAACCGATTCACTCTAAGATATGTCAAGTCACATATTGTTACCATTGGAAATTTTAATTTTGGTTGTGGTCCAATTTTCAACACTGTGTTGAAAGGGTAGGTCCAATAGTTTTCAAGCCCCATGTAGAGGGTCGCGAATAGAGTTATTCCCATTCCAATCACATAACAGAGCCAAAGAAACCTGTAAAATATAGACATGGGTATTCATAATAATGCTTAGTTTAGTGCACTTTGTGTTGGCAGCATCACACATGAGGACTAAAATTTTCATGGCCTGCCTTTAATTTAATACAATAAATACAACATTTCCTGATCCGTGCGGCGTATTTCTTTTCAGGTCAATGGACACGGATTGAAAAGAAGAACCAGAGCAGCTTCTTTGCCTCTTTGGAGGGGGAGAGCGGTGTTGCATCGGACTTTCTTATTTGGTACAAAGTGAGGAACCATTGAAGAAATCTGACTGGATCTGCTTCAAAGAGTTTTTCTGCTACATGACCAGACTGGTGTGCTTTTGCAAAGGACGGTGCTCTTGGATCTATTTTTCAAAGAATAACTAAACAAATACAAAATGAGTCTTCAAATTACAAAGATCATCTGAAAAAACACCATAACACGATGGATGAATCACTCACGAATTATAAATTAACCATGAGGCATCCCAAGGGTAGTGTTCGCTGGAAGCCTCGTACGCTTGGCTCTAGAGCTTGAAGGTCAGTGATATGGGCATTTGTTGAAATTGGCCTACCTAATAAAATTACTTCGTTTGTTGGACATGATGTTCCTACAGCCATGAGCAGTTGTCTCGGAAATAAGCTCTTTACATTTTTTAACATCGTCTTCATTGGTATTGTTTTCTGTGTTCATTTTAGATTGTGTTCCCAAACTCTGAAGGTCCAGTATGTCGTAATATTGAAGTCCTATAAAAAGAGTTCGAAATCATACAGATGCTGTCACAATAACATGAACAGATTGTACTTTTTAAAATAGTGCCCAATACCTTTAGTACCGTAAAAGTACGGCTTAATATCAGCCGTCACCTCGCCTTTCCAAATTCAAATGGAATGACCGAAATAAGTAACATCCCAATAAGTGTCGTCTTCTCTACTCGACCCATAATGATGGAAAACCCTTGCTATGTCCTGATGATTGTTAAAGGGACCAAAAACAAAAAATTATTAGTTCAGTCAATAAAGGAATCACTCTGCGACTATTGTGGTGTTCACTGAAACCAAAGATCTATACATAACAACATAGTTTATGACGTCAATCATTATAAAATTATATGTAAGAAGGGAATTAGTTTGGCATACAATAAAGTTCCTCTTGATCCTCGAAAATTTCCTTTCCCTGTAGGCATACGCGTTCGATTAATAATCGAAAGTGGCCAATATTGAACTTTGTGATGCCTACAGGTACTAAATCTGACCGAGAAACAGTATATAATAATCAGTATAAGCTTCGTAATGGAAAGGGATGACTAGTTTACAAACCCAGTCACAGAGTGTCAACAGGTATACAACACGAAGATTCGGCCCCCTCTATCGACACTCAACAACACATAGCGGAGCTCAGATTTAGCTTCATTTTTCAACAACTTTAGTCGGTCGTCACTTCCAAAGCGTTCTTGACTTTCTCTTGTGAAGTTATTACCCTAATTCTAAACTCTTACTGTACGTTTTGGTTGAATAATAAGAGCATCGGTTGTCAGATTATAATTCTAAAAAATGAAAAGCTGGATTTGACCTCTGGTACGGCAAACATATAGACGACAGAATCTCTCTAAAATATGTAACTGAAAGAAGTGTTCATTCAGTATTTCATTGATTCATGAGAAGGACATTTTACTTACTTAGGACGCAGAAAAAAAGACAAAACAACAAAGGTAAAAAAAATGACATTACCTTTCAAACTGATCCGAGGTCAAACATATATAAAATTAAATCCAGCTCTACGTTTCCTGTAGTCAAAATCCAGGACAGTTTCTCGTCAATTCCAGATAGTCAGTGGTCGAGATCTAGGATAGTTACTAATCAATTCCAGATAGTCACTGGTCAAAATCCAGGATAGCTACTGATCAAAATCCAAGATAGTTCCAAGTCAAAATTCAAGAATAATCGCTTGTCAAAAACCAACAATAATCGCTTGTCAAAATCCAGTATGGTTACAAGTCAAACTCAAGAATAATCGCTTGTCAAAATCTAGGATAATTACTAATTACTAATCAAAATCAAGGATGGATACTAGTCAAACTCAAGAATAATCGCTTGTCAAAATCTAGGATAATTACTAATTACTAATCAAAATCTAGGATGGATACTAGTCAAACTCAAGAATAATCGCTTGTCAAAATCTAGGATAATTACTAATTACTAATCAAAATCAAGGATGGATACTAGTCAAACTCAAGAATAATCGCTTGTCAAAATCTAGGATAATTACTAATTACTAATCAAAATCTAGGATGGATACTAGTCAAACTCAAGAATAATCGCTTGTCAAAATCTAGGATAATTACTAATTACTAATCAAAATCAAGGATGGATACTAGTCAAACTCAAGAATAATCGCTTGTCAAAATCTATGATAATTACTAATTACTAATCAAAATCTAGGATGGATACTAGTCAAACTCAAGAATAATCGCTTGTCAAAATGTAGGATAATTACTAATTACTAATCAAAATCAAGGATGGATACTAGTCAAACTCAAGAATTGTTTCTGGTAAAAATCTAAGAAGAGTTGATGGTCAAAATCCAAGAACAGTTGCTGGTCAAATTCCAAGAATAGTTCCTCGTCAAAATTAAAGAATAGTCGCTGGTCAAAATCCAGTTGCTGTTTAAAATCAAAAATAGATGTACAGTACAGTTGCTGGTAATAAATTGTCAAAATCAAGAATAATTGCTGGTCAAATTCAAAAGCACATGTAGTTGCTGTTTAAAATCAAGAATAGACGTAAGTCAAAATCCAACAGTCTTTGGACAAAAACCAACAATAGTAATAGTTACTGGTTTAAATCAAAAATAGTTTGTGGTCAACGGATATAAGTCACAGCACATAAATGAAATAATACCCCAGTTCCTCTGCACTATCTGTACTTGGCATGCCTCTGTACTTTGTACATTATGTCTAAATAGTACAATATTATATATGCTCTCATATATTTAATTGCAGTTCTGAACTAATGTTATTAAACACGTTCGTCTAATAAGGACTAAACAGCAATTAAGATGTGTAAATAAGTATTTGTATCGACAGCAAACAATATTGTTTATATGTTTCAAATATTGTTCATAGAAATATTAAAATTTCATGAAATGTTAAAGGGAAAGGTTCGCCATCATCAGGGATTGGTTAAGTCTTGAATATATGTAAACAGTCTTCAGAATTTCTCGAAATTAACGAAAATCGCACGATTCCTTCACAAATACCTTAAACTAGGAATTTATCTTTCTATTTCTATATATGTCTTTTCCATATATGGAGGATTCGTTATTTTTACTTACTAAGGCACTGGTATTGGTAAAAAAGAAACAAGCATCAAGAGAAGAAATCCAAATTGTGCAACACAGCCATTTTTATCACAATTCTTGGTTTTTTTTTACGAAGCTGGCACATATTTGATATTATTCCTTACTGTTATTATTAAAGGAAAAGTTGTTGAAAATTTTTTTAGATATTGTTGAATACAGGGAGACACTATTTGATCACAATTATTGTTATACGCCCACATTATAATGTGGTCGCCCTTGTCCGTCCGTCCGTCGGTCCGTCTACAATTGGCTTGTGAACGCAAAAAAGACTACAGTTTTCAACGAATTTAAATGAAATTTGGTGTTAATATTTATAATGATGAGATCTTGGATAAGTTCGAATTTGACGATCTTTCGATGAATGGTTTTTGAGTTATTGCCCCTGGTTTATGAAAAACCGTCAAAATTTGTTTTTGAACACAATAGAGGGTACAGTTTTCATCCGATTTAAATGAAATTTGGTATGATCATTTATAATGATGAGATCTTAGTAAAAGATTAAATTTGACAATTCTTCGATCAACGGAATTTGAGTTATTGCCCTAGACTTAGTAAAAACGCAAAAAAATTTGTTGGTGATAGAGGTGACAGTTTATGTCAGAATTTTATTAAATAATGTGTGTTTGTTTAAATCAACAATATCTTGCATAAATTAGATTTTTGGTATAATTTGATACAAATAGGTGACTGCCCTTGATATACTGAATGTATCTTGCTAGGCAACCACTTGTTTTTATGAAGCCATCACACACTCGTCCTTCAAATGAGATACTATGTTTAAATGAAAATTCCACCGGGAATTAAAATAAAAAAGTAAGGTCAATTTGTTCAGAGGCGAAAATCCGTTTATCATAATGAATTACATATTATATTACTCTTAAATATTTTCACTGTTAAAATGTTCTCAATTAATAAATAGTAGAGCGATATAGAATTGTTTCGGGTTCTGTTTTAATGAGTTGCATTAACACTTAAAATATGACGAAAATATTCAAAATGGTCCTTGAACGTATCGAAAGTAATTATCACCTTTTTCATACAATCGTGTTTATTGTTATTTGCCTGATCGATTTTTCAATTAATTCATCGTAAAATAGTTTATTTTATTTTATCTCTTCTCAATCACATTGAAGGCCAAAAATAATAAAAAGGATAAAGGCGTCTAGTATTTTGAATAATACTAAATACCGACATTGCGTTGATGATTTGAAAATCAAAAAACAGGGAGCATAATTAAACTCTATTAACCTTTTAACAATCTGCAAACGTTTTGTTCATACATTATGGATTTATTAATAATGTAATGGCTTTCAAATACATAATTGCTTGACATTTTGGTTTCAGGTTTCTGTCAACAAAGTAACCCATTTTGTTACATTTGTTGCAAAAGCTTTATTAAAAGTTTGTCAACTTGCTGTTCCTTTGTGAGAGGCGGCTAATGATTTTATTGTAGTATCTTTGAGGTAAATCAATACACAAAGCTTTGTTATGATGCAAAGGGAGAAAGGGGGGGGGGGGGAATAATGTCATCATAGTGTAGATCAATTGAAGCTTGAGGGTAGACTCATTCGGCAACTTCTTTACATAAGCAAATATTCTGAAATGGTTCTTTAGGATGGTTGAAACTGGCATTATAAGAGATGCTTCCACTAGGGTGAAAGTTTATGTTCTTGGCTACTTTTCTGCTATAATGATACAATAAGGTGTAATATGCATTACTTTACCTACGCCAGAACAATGAAACAAGAAACAAAAATGATATGGATTTTTGAGCCAGCCGTATGTATAAGTGTGAGCCAGCTAGCTCCACATAGCAGCAGATGAGATTAAAATGAACCAAAACTTTGTTTAATATGGCATCAAAATATCACAGAAATATCTAAACATCATAGAGTTCAACAACCTTTCTTCTCACATCCTAAACCTTTCACTGATACAGATAGATCTGTCTCTCCAGTCCCCGGTCTGACCAGAATACGTTAAATCATGTAACCTTACATCTTGCCAAGCATGCATATTGAACACCTGCTGAATTAAATATAGAGATGATGAAATACATCAAAGAAATATAATGATACTATGTTTTAACAACAGGACGAACTATTAACCAGCAATATCTTTACCAATCTAATGTAAAATACACTATGTCATGTCTACTTAATAAGTATAATAAAGATCTTGATAGGACTAGTTCTTGGTACATCTGCTTCTATGCACAGAGTTCTTTTGCAACGGAAATTGGTAAACTTAATAAAACACAGAGTTGTAACACAATAATAACTTTATTGATTTTGAAATTATATCAAAATAATCAAAAGACTTGAAACATTTACTTTTCCCTGGTGCATTTATTGTCAATTATCAAGCTGAAGTAATCTTAATTACCATTTAAAAAAGAAATGTTCACTATGGTTTGATCCGTCCATGAGTTTGCACACATATCGTTGCTCGAATACAGTTGAATTCATCTGATAAACGGAGAATTGGATATTCTTTACTTTAGAAAATAGAAGAAGCAAAAACACAAGGATCCAGTAAGGAATACAAAATTTAAGAAAAGGGAATCCAGTAGTGAAGGTGCCTTCATAAGGGGGAACAGGGAGCATCAACTCCAAAGCTGGAGACTTTGCCATTTGAAGACGCTATGGAAGGTGTTTCATCTTGCCAGAGACCGGAGTGAGCAATTGTGTGTAGATACAATAGGTTTTATAAGTTACCACTTGTGCCAGAATAATGGAGGTATCCCTCTAAATAGAGGCAGTCTAGGATCTCGGAATAGAGAAGGTACGGGTCCGGACACATAACAGTTTGTTGGATTCTTTTCCTTTTTTTTGTTTCACCAACAACACAAACACCATACTTCGTCTAATCGCACCTTTACAATCAATCATCGTAGTCAATTTCTACAACTGGCGGACTCATACTATCGCTGACGTCATCAGAAATAGACTGATGTCGACTCTGACAATTCTTCATATGTTTTCGCACTTCTGCTTTTCTCTTATGTTCAAAGTCACAATAAAGGCACTTTTCCTTAACTAACAAATGCATTTCAGTGATATGCCTGGTGATACTATTCTTATGCTTCTCAGCGCCACAAAATGGACATTTAACATTATTCAAAGCGGGGAAATTTCGTCGCTGAAAGAAAGAAAACAAAAGTAAAATTGTACAATCGAGTGGTAGGACCGTACCCTTCGGTACACAACAAAGATGAAAATCGGTTAAAACCATAACGTGTACAACATTCTCCAAGAACTTGTATTCACAATGTGCGCTCAAATTTTTGCAAGCTCTGTGGATTTAATATGTTCATACCTGGTATAATGAACTGGCCGATTGACTAATCGCAAACTCTCTAAAATTTTACTTGATAAATCAAACTTTGATAAATACGAAGATGTATGTTGAAATTTTTATTAATTTTTTTTAGAGATGTGGATATAAACAAATGGAAACTGATATTCTTAAAGTATTTGCAAATCAAATATACGATTAGACGGCTGACATGACTCTTATGTTATTGAAATTGATATACTAAAAGTAATTATAAAGTAAATGTACATCTACAGACAGTAATATATTGTGTTGACCAATTGCATTTAAAGGAATTGAAAAGAGGTTTTCTAAATATTTTGTGCGTATCGGAGACACTTATAGCATCAATTTGCAACAATCTAATTTCCCATTAACAATCATGTGATAAAACATATTTCGCGATTAGTGACTTCATCAAACTCTTAGTTTTAGTGGAATTGCAGGAACCACAGACGTCCGATTAAAAATTGGAATGGTGCAAATTGATGCTATCAGTGTCCCTGATACACATAAAAATTTCGGAAAACCTTTTTACAATCCTTAATACCGTTTTAAAAGTCACATGTGCAAGTCAACGTAATCATATGTATATCAAAATTTTCTTACCTTAACACTGAATGTGGCGATTGCTTTTCTCTTTTGAGTAACTTTCCGATCGTGATGTATAACTAATATGTGTCTTTTCATACTATTTTTATGTTTCTTCTCACCACAAAAAGGACACACAGCATAATTCGCTGACTTAGCCTGAAACAGTACAACATTTTGATTTAAAAAGTTGCATTGAGTTCTTCAGAAGCATTGAGTGCTTAAAGTCTTTATTTATTTTCGCGACGACACACTGCGGCTCAAATGTTTTTAAGCATGATACAAAAATACAAGAGTGAAATAATTGGCGCACATTACATCGGAGCTGAGGTTTGGCATTTGATATTGCGACTGAGAGAAAACGATGACTGATAGCAATTGACGGTATAATGTATTTAGTCAACCTGGGTATCATTAACAAATAGATCCTACTCCACCCTCTCCGTGTTGATCAACGAAAAGGTCTCTTAAACAACACACTTATCTTAATTCTCCTGTAATTACTGATAAATCCCTATGTGCTAAAAATAAAATCGAACATGTTTTTAAGAAAGCGCACACTTTTCAAACTAAGCTTTCTGAAGTGTCTTATAGAACATAATGTCTTTTACCGGAAACAGAGTTCTTAATGTCTTTAGAGGTATCGTGGTACGAATCCTAAGATTATGCATCTGTTTGAAATTAAAATTTAGGCGAAGCTGAAAGCAAAAAATCGAGTGTTCAAATAATAGGCTATAAAACAAGGCATATTGATTTGGCTGTATCATTAAACAGCGGTCGTAATTAATATTGACTCGAATTTTCTAGAATAACCTGCTTTACTGCACTGTGCCTCTCATATGCAAACCATGTTATGGTACATTAGAACCCCGGTTCCAAACCTGGGGTGTTTTCACCCCCTATGGGTGTGGAATTAGGTTGTCGGGCTGTGGCCAACTGGTGTAGGAGTAGGATTTATTTTGAATTGGATGAAACAAATTTTGGGGGTGTGAAAGGTCCAGGTGATTGCTCCAAGGGGGTGAAGGCTGAAAAGGGTTGGGAACTACTGCATTTAACAGAACCTTAGTGAAAATGCTTTTGTCGATTAATATGACATATGGGCAGTATTAATTATGTGGACTATCGGAATGCGATGCCAAGTTGACTAGTTTACTTTGTGGTCCAAGGTCAAACGTTGAAGGGGTTCCAGTTGGTCTCTTCTATCATTCTGTCTTGCAAAAAGTTCGAAACTATAGTGACAACCTACCAGTGCAATTTGTCAGATGATAGAGCATTTTACATCTTTGAGTGAATGCACGATTACATTTAGGACAATTGACTCGGATATTCAAATGCTTTTCTCTGATATGACGGGACACACTGCGACGATAGGCGAACAATTTACCACATTCTGGGCAGGGAATCCGATGAAAAGCCATTTCCGCATCGCTTACACTTAATCTTGTGCGTTCCTACAATAGAAATTTTAGACAATGATTTGCGATGGTAAATTGGTGTTCTAAGTCTATGAATAGAGGGCAACTAATCAATATATCTACTCTAAAACATAAATTTAAAAAAGAAATTTGGTCAGTCGTGTGTCCTCATGCTGCGATAACAATAAACAATATTACAGCCGTTAGACCACATTGCTTTCTTTAGTTTCTATGGCAATTAAGGCAAACATCATGAACCACATAAAAACATGAAAGATCGTATCAACTACATTTTACCTTGGTCATTGGTATTTTGATTCGGAAAAGGAGACACAATACGTAAAATAGCAGCGATAAACTATCAACTAAAAAATACACAGCCTGGCCTACTAGATCCAAACACCAGCAATAACACAGTCTTTATGAACAAAAATCGATTACTTACACAGAAATAGAATTCTTAAAAGTTTTCAAAACAAATTATAAACATTAAACATTGGGCAACTCCAAGAGGAGCACATCGAGAGAAATTTTACTAATACAATAGCGTTAATCTGACTTTCATTTTCACTATTCAATGTTATTGTCCAATGCAATTGAGCAGACGATTTCGTAGCGTCAACAACTCCGACCTGCATCATTTCCAATTGAAAGCTGGCTGGTTAATGTAGACACCTAACCCATTCCCCCCTCCCTTTTTGAAGGGGGTTTATTTTCAAATCAACCATTTCCGTGTATCCAACATTTGGTTCCCCTTACGATCAAACAATAACAATAATAGTAGCTTATTTGCTCGTGCTGTTATTACCGATATTTGAGCACCATTGGTAATGAGCGAAAGGATACTGGTCTGGAATTGGCAACGGCGTAAACTTGCAGTTTACGTTTAATTGCAGGCAAAGCTGATATCAGATTAAGAAGCCACTCACCCACCCTAGGACTAATCGGTCCTAGTTATAAAAAACACATGAACATTAATTGTCGATTTTATTGCTACCATAAATGTAAAAGTGTGACCAGATTATTTGTGGATTATTAATTGTGACTAGTCATCGATAACGTTTCTAACTTTTGTCATAATTTACCTACAGTAAAAATCTGGCAATGATTGTCATATTGGCAAAGTCTCTGGACCAATTACAAATGCTGAAATCACATGAAAACATGTTGGTTTTACAAATGTTTGTTTTTTTCTTGACCAGCAGTTGATGTTTTTCGACAGAATACTGTGTACATGTGTATTTCCATAGTCTCCACTGTAATATCAACTGAAAGAATCACACGACAGCATAAACTCAATGATCACTAAACCAATGTTTTATTCGTAATGCTCTATGTTTTCGTTATCTTCCGTTCGAAATATACACTTTTTCACATGACTTTTCCATCCACATTTCCATGCAAATTTCCGATTGCATGGTCTATATGGACATTCATATTTCTTTTCTCCGTTACCATGCACATTCTCTACGTGTAGGCGAAGCTGAAATTTGTCTCCACATGACCGACCACAGACTGGACAGATAAGCTTATTATTTGTTGGGTCATGTTTGGTCATGACGTGACGCCGTATGTTATAGAATTTGGGCGAGGAATAATTGCATTGTTTACATGTATAAGACTTCATATGCACTATTCGGTCCGGTTGTTCAGAATCGGCATATTGCACCGTGGAAGCTGTACATATCTTTTCTCGATCTTCAGGGTCGGCAGTTTGACGTTGTCTTTTATAACTAGGCATGTAGACTTGTTCATAATAGTCCTTGAAAAAAAGAAAGAAAACAAAGAGATTTATTCAAATTGTTTATTAGAATAATTCTAGATATACATTCCACATTGGTATATACACATTATACAGAAAATAGCGAAATAATTTACATTACTTATATCACAACAAATTAATGATATGAACTTGTTTGTTCACGGGTTATATTTGGCCAACAGAACATACATATTATGAAAGACATTCTTTAAGAATGGTAATATTAGGCTTGGCTCTTACAACCTACGTTTCGCATTTACAAACTGACGATGTCACTCAAGATCTACACTTACATACGCATTAGAAACTAGCAATAGTACTTCAAAACCTTCTCTTACAGACTCTCTTACAGACATACCAACAGAACTTCAGAAACTACCCTTACAGACACATTTTTCATTGTCAACAGAGCTTCAGAAACTACGCCTGGAGCGGACATTACAAGTCAATATTTGATAACATGCCACAATATGATGCAGTAATAAGATTTGTGGCAGTTATTGAAAAAAAGCCTTAAGCCTTTGCGTAATATTATAGTGAATGTCAACATTTTCAATCAAATCAGCAACTAGATGGATACAGGTCATCTGGCAATGCACCGCATCAGATAATTACAGAGCAATTGATTATATTTTAGCAGATATTGACAGAGGTTGAAATTCTAGTTTTTATCATTTGGAAGGAAGACCCGCTTCCAGAATCCTATCTCCTATACCGCCCTTCTTTTTAAAATTTTTACCCCAACTCTGCATTGAAACACCTTTTAACAAAGACAAACAAAATTCCTACTGTTTAGAGTCTAAAATCTTCAACAATGAAGCCCTTTCTTTACATTTCCTCATATGAATTTGCATAGTTGACTTTTGGGTGAATTCCTTTTTACAAACTTGACAAGTGTGACGAATGTTTAGATGCTTTTCTTTGATGTGTGCTGGGAGATTTCGCTTATATTTCAGAACTTTTCCACAAACTGGACAAGAAACTTGATCATAACAACGTAACTTCTTTATCTACAAAACATAAAGAGAAAATTTCCTTAAAATCTGATCAAATCCTTCGAATGTATGTGTTCTAATCTAATTTGAACAAAAATGAATCACTTAAGAGCATATTAAATCCAACGTAACGTTTACCCCGTTTTTTATTTACATATTTTATAACCACTGCATAGGAATTGAAATGGCCCATTCTTATACAAAATATTATTAAACGAAAACTATTCAAATGTCTATAAAATAAAATGGTCCAGTTTTATACAATATATTTTTTAGATATACATGTATACTGTTGCCAATGTCAATATATTTTGAAATGATCCGGTTTTATACAATAGACTAGAAATTAGAACCTTTATCCATTGTCAAAATATTCTGGAATAATCCGGTCTTATACTTTTTAATATTAAAATATATCCTGTACCCAATATCCTATGCACTGAAATGATCCGGTTCTATACCATATACATGTATTATCAAAATATATCCTGTACCATATGTCTCTATGCATTTAAATGATCCGGTCCTATACCATATATTTATTTTTGTTATCAAAATTCATCCTTTACCCGTTATACATCTGCATTGGAATGATCCGGTTCTATACCACAATATATATATTTATCAAAACATATCATATACCCAATATCCCTATATTTTGAAATGATCCGTTCTATACCATAAACATGTACATGTATTATCAAAATATATGCTGTATCCAATGTCCCTATATTTTGAAATGATCCGATAATACACAATATATTATCAAGATATATCTATGGCAATATAATAAATAAACTAAGAACTAACGATCCGAACTGCAAAACGGAACCAGGCATACAAACACCATATTGGCAAAACATTGGTAGCAGCTTATAAATTTTTCACATGAGGAGATCAATCATAGGTGAGTAAGTATTTCGTAATGAAACTTGGTATCAGGTGTCTAGTATTTTAATACAATATATTATTTGCCCATTTCCAATATATTTTAAATAAACGAATGAACTTATCAATGCACACGACACCTTTTTAAAATATCACCAAATCAAATGCTTAACATAGAGTATAAAATCACAAAGGCACTTAACACATCGACACCATACAATCTCAAAAGGACGGGATCACATAAAACCTAATAAGACAAATGACTCTATTGGCATTCTTCAGTCGATACACAAGAAGAATACAAATGCTTGTTCGAATAAATAGTTTAATTTCTCCCATGTTCAAAAGACTGACAGGATGGGCCAAGCAACCGAAACCGCATCTAGTACAACAAGCTGTGCAAGTAAAAGATTACTCAAAAGTTGGAATCGAACGTTGGTCAAATTGGTGAATTGGTCTCATTTTAGGTTTAGCTTCCGAATTCCAAAGTCAAAAATGACAATGTTGCACATAATGCATAATTAATTTGAAATTTGTAACTACTTCATCCAAAAGAGTCTTTGTTACATAAGTTGGTTTTCTGAAGCCTCTTTACACCGATCCTTATGTTTCAACATGGCAGCTTTTTGAGTGAACTGGCGAGAACAAATTGGACAATTAACCCTATAGTTAAAATGTCTTTCTTTCATATGGCGAATCATACTTCTTTTATGTCTAAAAAATTTACCACAAATTTGACACGGTACACCACTTGCATCAACCTAGAACAGAAAAAAATAAAGTTTCTTATACTAATTGACTGCTTATTCTTCTTAGGTCTTAGTCTTTTTCATTGCTTTAGTAAAGCTGCCTGCAGTGATAATACCCAATTCTTCTTCTTAAGATTACTTGACATAAGTGTCAAACACAAATCATTCGAGCGAATAGATTTTTAAAAAAGAAGATTGTAGATTTTTTCCTATAATAGGACTATTTTTTTTTTTAGGAAATTCGTGGTCTAAGTGATAAACTGTTCAAGGTCTAAGTGATAAACTGTTAAGGTCTAAGTGATAAACTGTTTAAGGTCTAAGTGATAAACTGTTCAAGGTCTAAGTGATAAACTGTTTAAGGTCTAAGTGATAAACTGTTTAAGGTCTAAGTGATAAACTGTTCAAGGTCTAAGTAATAACTTGTTCCAGGTCTAAGTGATACACTCTTTAAGGTCTAAGTAATAAACTGGTTAAGGTCTAAGTGATAAACTGTTCAAGGTCTAAGAGATAAACTGTTTAAGGTCTAAGTGATAAACTGTTCAAGGTCTAAGTGATAAACTGTTTAAGGTCTAAGTGATAAACTGTTTAAGGTCTAAGTGATAAACTGTTTAAGGTCTAAGTGATAGACTGGTTAAGGTCTAAGTGATAAACTGGTTAAGGTCTAAGTGATAAACTGTTCAAGGTCTAAGTGATAAACTGTTTAAGGTCTAAGTGATAAACTGTTCAAGGTCTAAGTGATAAACTGTTTAAGGTCTAAGTGATATCCTGTTTAAGGTCTTAGTGATATCCTGTTTAAAGTCTCAGTGGTAATCTGTTCAAGGTCCAGTAAGTGTTGAACTGATTTAAAAATATCAGAAGTTCGGAAACAATCAAATGAAAATTATTTTGTGACCATCAGCTTAAGGTGTTGTAAGGCAGACGAAAAATAACCTCCTGTAAATATCTAATCTTAAACCTCCTATTAAATCACAAAGTTTTCTATTTTTGACAATTCTATCACTGTTATTCCAATGCTTGAAGAAACACTGGGTATGAAAAAAATGAGTTAACCATTCGGCATAGGTCAACACGTTTCTATCATGGCCGTTCAGATGGGACAGTAAACCGAGGATCAATTCATACGTTTACGGCAGGTGGAAATCTGCAACAAGTGGGTCAATGTAGCTTGTTATGGCAATATTATTGCTAACTGCATGGCATTGTTGATCATAATTAGTACATAAGGACAAAACAACATATGTATAACTTCAATGTATTTCATTTGACAATAGAAACAGTTACAATTATATTATCTTTGTTTCACCTTATTAAACAACACATTGGAAAGAAAATTGCACTCTCCGAAATGGGGAAAGAGGTGCTGAGTTGACAAAACCAATCGTAGGGTTGCATAATGTTTTGCAGAGAAATTAATTTAAATTTAAATTTAATTGTATACAGATATCTTTTTATAGCATCATAAACAGGGCAAATTATCACTACCGAGGATCTGTCCATCGAGCACACATAGTTAAATAGATAGTTAGTTATGACACGACTCCACACTTGTTTTTTTGAAACATCATCAAAAGGTCCAACTTGAATGCAAAATGGGGACCTCGCGAGTTGCGAATGTCGGAATCTGTAAGCCACAAGATTATCAACGACTGCTAGCAACTGACGGAATCTGCCAACAACAGGATTGTCAACGACTGCTAGCAACTGACGGAATCTGTAAGCAACAAGATTGTCAACGACTGCTAGCAACTGACGGAATCTGCCAGCAACAGGATTGTCAACGACTACTAGCAACTGACGGAATCTGCCAGCAACAGGATTGTCAACGACTGCTAGCAACTGGCGGAATCTGCCAGCAACAGGATTGTCAACGATTGCTAGCAACTGGTGGATCTGCCATCTGTTGATCATGTTATAATTTCTAGAATTGAAGACGCATTTCTCGATGTTCCTTTCGCTTTGATTCCCTGTGATGCTTTGATTTCGTTCGACCTGAACTTAAGGCAAATACGGATAAAGGCTGCCTTCTACCGATTTTCATCGTATCAAAAAGGTTTGTTCGATGGTTTATAACTGAAAGTTTTACATTTTCTAACATGTTTGATATATGGCCCTCTATCGGTAAAGAAGGCTGAACAATAAGGGCATGAGGCATCAATATGCATTCTTCGTATATGGCGTAAAATATTGAATCTCTTATTGCTGGTCTGGTCACACGATGGACAATAGTAGATAGTTTTCCCATTCACTACAGATGACATGACTGGCATTGCCTACAAAACAAAATAAAATTTTATTGGAAATTATGCAAGTACTTCTTCAATTTTATCTTGGTATTTTGTTACGTTCCTGAACAAACTATATTTCAGAAATGCAGTAATGGTGAATACGTAGTTTATTACTCCTACAATTTCATGAATAAATGAAATTAAGTTTTACGTACTACTTTCCTGCACCTGTTTGGACTATTGGAATTCAATAAAGAAATCGTTTTCGGTTATTAATGAGTTATTTAAATGCTTTGTTGTATTTTGCCAGTTTCAACAGCTATTTATTTAAGACTAACGAACTAATAGGACTCCTTTATTGGCTTCAATTAACTATGTAAATCCCATATATGCGAAAGGTACTGAATAAAACACAAAACAGGCAAAAAAAAACTCGCATCAATTCACAATTTTAATATTCATTACAACTCAATAACGTTAGCAAATATTGCTACCGTAACAGATTAAATAACACTTTGTACTGGTCGAAAGTTTCAAAACTGAAATTTGTTAACAATGATTAGTCTTATTTGTAACAAAGTCACATACTTTTCAGTATCTGTATGTTCAAGGCACTAAAAATTGTTTATTAAAATATGTCTTTGAATAGCTTTGTTTTCACAGTTATAAATATTAACGAAGTGAACATAGATACAACTACATATTTGTCTCTTTTACTGCTTGGCAAGAGCGTAGATGTATTGTCATGTTAGATCTCTGAGTGAACAGTCGTCCACAGAACTGACAAGGCACTCGGATGTTCAGATGTTTCTCTCTAATATGCCGCTTGACACTCCCTTTCAACTTGATGCCTTTACCACAAATTGGACATTTATAAGGGAACTCATCTGATGTTTCGTTTCTTACCTACAAGAAAAGAGGAAATGGTATCACTTTCGATGTTCAACTACAGTGTACTCTGTGTAATTCGACATGCATTTGGACCATATAATATGCATATTATTAGGACTAGTGCTTAACATATATTTTATTTGCAATTATTACCTTAATGGATAAGTTCAGTAATTAAGTGAAATAGTAAACGCAATTTGAAGGTAAGCTAATAGTATCGGCATACTTTTGTGCTGGAATTGTTCATGCAATGTTAAATTAAGGAACTGTGGCCAATATACCGGGAATCGAGTCTACTCTTTTCTTATTTCCAACGGTTGAAAGATGTTGAACATGCACAGCAGACAGACAGGACATCTATTTATTGTATCATCCACTTGACTTGATGCATTTTCAACGCCAATCCCTCTTGATAGAGAGAAACCAGGATAAAACTCTGGGTCTCCCGATTAGCGGTTAACTTCCTTAGTCATGCGCGATCCATCAGCAATAATGAAAGTGGTTCAGATCAACAAGCTCACCAAGATGCATGATCGTCACTGGCTTCTATCACTGATAAGGAGGGCTGGGTTAAAACATCCGAAGTTATTATCTGGACGATGTCGTAATCAAACCACGGAAACTCGGGTTAGGGAGTAGCAGGGACATTTTTCGGGTATATTTTTGGACTATAATGCCTGCTTTACGGACCGTCGTCGTAGAAGTCGAAGTATGGCTAAAGGTGGAAATAGACGAGGTATGGTAGAAAATGCCAAACGTATAAGGGCCGTTACCTTGTTAATTTGCTTCTTCCATTTTCTACTGAATTGATAATCTCGGACATCGTGCCTCGTTTATTCCCACCTAATGACTACCAGCAGATGCAAATATGAGTAATAAAAGTAAACCTATGTCTATAAACTTTATTTAAGTATTTCTGCGACCATAATAACAATAATACAATAGTTTTTGATTATCATACTAAGTGAGGTACTCCAAAAAATAGTACTAAAAATGATATTCACATCTTAAAGTTATGATACCATAAATAAATGTACAACCACCAAAAACGCAATAAAATATGGATTTCAATGAAGCTAAATGGACTAGAAATGTACAAAAAATAAGAAAATCTTAAAATCTTGTGATCATAAATGCATATTATTAAAAACTTAAATTTTGGCATTTGTCTAATGAATGGGTTTTGGAATGAGATGAGTAAACAAAGTTCAACAGACATTCCGCTTATTTTGTAGATGCTCAAATTTGTGAAAACTATACCCCCATATATAGAGAAATGTGTCCCTTAACGCATCTGAAATTTTTAACTAAAAAATCCAACTGTAAATTTTTTAACGTCAAAACTATTTTAAAAAGTATACGTAAACTTTTAAAGTTCGTTATGTTTTTAGGAAGCTGTAAACTATTGTATGGATTTAAGTAAAATTAATGCCTAATTGTAGAGAAATATGTCTCCTACGTATTCTCAAGGTTTCAACTAATAATATCGAGCCATTAAAAAGTCAAACACCAAAACTAGGTCAAACTGCTCAATAAACAATTAGTACTCTCATCAAATTCAGTTTGATCAAAATACATAGATACAAATAGCATACTTTAGAAATATTTTCAGGTATAATTTACAACGTTCTATAATGAAAATGTTTAACAAAAAAAGCGTAATGCCCCTTTAAACTAAAAAGAAACGATGTCAAACCCAGTGGGAGACTGATCAAGTATTCTACAAGTGAGGTCGGCTTTGCTTCGCAGTAAGTAATATCAGCTTCTGATGGAAATGGACATTTGACCGACCTTGCTACAGGCGAATTCTGTTTACTATTGGACCTTCATCGACTGCTAGTAACTGCCGGCAAAAGTCTCTCAATTGTTCCTTGTAAATGATTAATGAATTTTTTAAAGTATGGTTGGATTTCATAGAAAGGAAAGAACCGCAAAAATTCAATAATAAAAAAAACATATTATGTTAATATCTGCATGTAAGACTATGGAAGGGACGACAAACAACTTCGACGATACATTTTTGGTAAATTGTAGGTTAACGGGGTCTGAGATTTTGATTTTAAAAAGCATAACGGATAATTAAAAGCAAATATTAGGAGTATATATTAAACCATATATTCTTAAGATAACATGACTAAAAGAATAGTGGTAAACATGAATTTAGCAATTTATATTTAAAAATGATACGAGTTGAAAGAATAGTCATCGGGAAGTTTTAAAAAACTAAGGATAAAAACTGGATATGAGTTGAAAGCTTTTTGTGTTAAATTCTTCAAATAAAACAAAATTATTTATTAAATAAATTATAAATCAATTTATGATCAGTATTTTTTAATTCCTCCGAACAACAAGTTGAAATATGATTGATCAATTTGCCTCGAGTCAAGAAAGCTTCGCTACATTTGGGGCATTCAACAAATTTATGCTTATCTTTTATGTGTCTGTTTACACTTCTTTTATGAAATAGGGAACCACATTTAGGGCATGTAGTCTTTGTTTTATCATCTAATTCCATAGTAAGAATCTGAAATGGAAATAGAGATATTTTTGATATTTTGATTTGGAAGAACGTTATGGAATTTCAACCAATTTGACTAAATATGCTTATTATTGCTGTTAAAGCCATGCCAAAAATGTAGCGGTGAATATCAAAGGTAAATATAATATTGTTTCACATATTAAATTAAGTACGTGATTGGGAGAAATAGATAAATCAAAGCGCCAAAAGTATTTTAATATCATTTTCCTAAAATGTTTAAACATATGAAGGTACGCATTTGACAGTTATCAGTTATGTCATATTTTGTAAGTTAAAAACTAATTGAATGACTGATTCAAACCATAATATAAGAGCAGTCTATTTTATTCTTGGGTAGACCTATTACTACTTAGACTACATAAAAAAAGTGGACTGATCTTGTTAAGGTTTTGAGCAATTCTGAACGCGATTAATGTTGGCTCAACTCTACCTGACGCGCTTAAAAATAAATCAAATACCGAGCTACAAACCGTAGAACAAAAAAACTAAAATCGCTAAAATAAATACGAAGCTATCGTAGTAAGAAAAAAAAAGAAAATCCGTAAAATGATACAAATGTGATCAAATGGTCATCTCGAACCATATACTGAAATCCAAAGCTTCGAATTCAAACCCTTAAACCAGTAATGGTATAAATGTATCTTACACTATACAACATACCAAATACATACACACACAATTATCGCACTATAGACTTCAAAAGTATGTGAATAAACTAAACCCCTTCAAACACCAATTAAGTATGCTTTAAAAACACTAGGCAACAAAATATATATATTTACACGGTAGTACAAGACATACACAACAATAAGAGTACACTGGACTAGTTCTAAATTCTCAATTAAAAAAAATCTTTGGTCAAACTACATAGACTATAAAAGGTATGAATATAAAAAAAAAAAAAACACAATTGTTCACAACATATATCAAAGTTACAAATTTGTATAAATTCTTTGGTGAAAAACAGATTTCATTTGGTTGGTTAGCTTTTTAAAAAATATTATTGCTTGAGGTATTTTATGGAATTGATTGATTTTAAGTCACTAGATAAATGCTAAATAGTCAATTGGGCCTTACCTGAAATGTGTGGTTATGGTTTAAAACCAAATTTTTTTGATCCAATTGTTCCGGTCTGTTGGATAAAATTTTGATGACATATTTGTAGTAATTTTACTCTAATTGAACTCTAGGATTGGACAGTAATATCTAATTGAACTCTTCAACTGAAGAGTAGGCTATTATTTGAGTTAACTTTTCATTTGAACAGTAATATTTGATTCAACTCTTCAGCGAATAGTAATGTTTGAAAAAAGTCATTAAACTCTTGGATTGAACAGTAGGTTTTCTATATTAATAAACTCTTCGGCTGAAGAGTAAAATTTGATTATACATTATTATTTGATTTCACTCTTGAACTGAATAGTAGGTTTAATATCATTTTGTTTTAAATTAAACTCTTGGATTGAACACTTAGTTTCCTATTTAAATAAACTCTTGGATTGAAGAGTAATATTTGACTAAACTCTTGGATTGAAGTGTAATATTTGATTATACATTATTATTTGATTTCACTCATGAACTGAACAGTAGGTTTAATATCATTTTGTTTTAAATTATACTCTTGAACTAAACAGTAAGTTTTCTATTATAATAAACTCTTGGATTGAAGAGTAATATTTGATTAAACAGTAACATTTCATTAAATTCTTGAACAAAACAGTAATATTGAATAAACTCTTGAACTGAAGAGTAATATTTGAATAAACAGTAATATTTGAATAACCTCTTGCACTGAAGAGTAATATTTGAATAAACAGTAATATTTGAATAACCTCTTGAACAAAACAGTAATATTTGAATAAACAGTAATATTTGAATAAACAGTAATATTTGAATAAACAGTAATATTTGAATAACCTCTTGAACAAAACAGTTATATTTGAATAAACTCTTGGACTGAAGAGTAATATTTCATCAAACAGGAATATTTGCATAACCTCTTGAATTGAATAGTAGTATTTAATTAATCTTGGATTGAGTAATATTTGTTTAATTTCTTGAACCTAACTACTAATAAACAGTACCAATTGATAAAGCTCTTGATTAGAACAGAACAACTTAATGTAACTCTTGGATTGAAGAGTAATATTTGATTAAACTCTTGGACGATCAGTTCTACTAAATAAGTAATTAAACTCTTGGATGATCAGTTCTACTAAATAAGTACTAATAAACTCATGGATTGAACAGTAATATTTAATTAAACTCTTAGTTTGGTCAGTTCTACTAAATAAGTACTAGTAAACTCTTGGATTGAACAGTAATATTTAATTAAAGTCTTGGTTTGGTCAGTTCTAATAAATAAGTACTAGTAAACTCATGGATTGAACAGTAATATTTAATTAAACTCTTGGTTTATGAGTTTTACTAAATAAGTACTAGTAAACTCATGGATTGAACAGTAATATTTAATTAAACTCTTGGTTGATGAGTTCTACTAAATAAGTACTAGTAAACTCATGGATTGAACAGTAATATTGAATTAAACTCTTAGTTTGGTTAGTTCTACTAAATAAGTACTAGTAAACTCTTGGATTGAACAGTAATATTTAATTAAAGTCTTGGTTTGGTCAGTTCTAATAAATAAGTACTAGTAAACTCATGGCTTGAACAGTAATATTCAATTAAACTTTTGGTTGATGAGTTCTACTAAATAAGTACTAGTAAACTCATGGCTTGAACAGTAATATTTAATTAAACTTTTGGTTGATGAGTTCTACTAAATAAGTACTAGTAAACTCGTGGCTTGAACAGTAATATTTAATTAAACTTTTGGTTTGGTCAGTTCTACTAAATAAGTACTAGTAAACTCATGGATTGAACAGTAATATTTAATTAATCAGAGCATGGTACCAGCGAGTGAGTCCCAATATGTCAGAATATACTTTAAAACCCAATATAACTGAAATTTTAGCTTTTGACTTGAACATTTACTCAACATCAAAATGTGCTTTTAAATGGAATTCTATGCATATAGACTTAGATCTGGATCTAGTCATTAGTGACTACTGAGGTAATTTCGAACAATTCAAACATTGCTTTACTCCATATTCATATTGGCTTTTGGAGGTGGGTTGATATCATCATTAAAGGGACAAATAAGAAGATGGCGATTTCTGGACCCTGTCTGTGTAAAAGCTTTACCACATTTTGGACAAGTGCAACGCTTATTCAAATGAATGATATTGATATGTTGGCGTAGATTTCTTCGGATCATCAACTTGCCACACTGATTGCATGCTACCTTCTCAAAACCATAGTCATAGACCTAGAAATATAAAACATTGGTTTTCACTCAAAGTTTTTTTTATTGAATTCAAAATTATTACAACATATCTTCATAAAAAAAAAACATAATTCATTGTTTAATGCAAAAAAAATATTTTTCAATATTTATATCAGACTCAGAATGAAGAGTTGGAAATAGAGCTAACATTGAAAACATTTTTAAGTCAACTGTGTTGGAGAAGTTATTATTACATAAAGTTTATATATAAAGGCTTACTTCTTCCTTTCACGTTAATAGCAACAGAATAGCTGACTTTACAAAAGCAAAAACCCAAACATTGTTGAACACTAGGAGAAAGAATAAATTAAGAAGTCCAGTTTTTATGAGGCTGGAATTTTCTTTAAGTATGTTTGATTTATTAAACCTATAGATATATATATTTATATATATTTGGACACAGAAATATCATAATACATCTAAAAGTTTGCTTAAACAGCTAGTAGAGTTGACATTCAGTTATAGCATCCACACTATTGCAACATTCTCTGAAATATTATCAATTACAAAACTACTGTTAACAATATGTTTAGGACACAGAGGAATATAGTTGTTTAAATATGTTCTTTACCAGCTTACAGAGCTGAATTCAGCTGTCTATATCAAAGCAATTACAAAACTCTCTGAAATATGTTCTACTCACAAAACTACCCATATTTATATATATTAAAGTTTGGTTCGAGTGGAATATAGGTGATGAAATATGTTCTTTACCAGCTTACAGTGCTGAATTCAGCTGTCTATATCAAAGCAATTACAAAACTCTCTGAAATATGTTCTACTCATAAAACTACTCATATTTATATATATTAAAGTTTGGTTCGAGTGGAATATAGTTGAAATATTTTCTTTACAAGCTGACAGAGCTGAATTCTGCTGTCTATATCAAAGCAATCAGAAAACTCTCTGAAATATGCCCTACTCACAAAATTACCTATATATATTTAAGTTTGGTCAGAGTGGAATATAGATGATGAAATATTTTCGTTACCAGCTGATAGAGCTAGGATTTCAAATGAAAATAAAAGTAAAAAATATAATCAAAATGCATTGTTTTTGATGCATATATTGAAATATTTTTATTTTGTAAAACTAATGGAAAATACAAAATCAATTATCGGGCTTGGAAATCTTTCAAAAACTATAATAGTGTAAATAAGTCTTACAATCATCATGCAAATTTGTAGTCTTGATTATCTTAATATCCAGTTTTCATAGTCAAATGTGTCTTGTGTATCATAAATTTGTCAAAAGCTTTTTTTTTGTTTTACATACAAAATATTATTATTTTAATTCAAATTCACTTTGTTTACACAGCACCTCAATTCTTAAGATTTCTGTTTAACCTATTGATTTGTCAACACAAAAATAACCTCATTTAAAACCTAAAAACAAGAAACAGTTTAACTTATAACAAATTCAAAGTGCTAAAGACTAACATATGAAAATTATGAAAGTGCTTAAGGCCAACATAATGATAAATCATGAAAGTGCAAAAAATCAATCAAATAATGCAAAAAGTGCATATCTAGTGCATTCTAATGATGAACAATCTGTTATTGATTAAATGTTAAAGAACAAACTTTGTAAAATATAAGCCCTCAAAGAAGGAAATCCACCCAAAAGAAGAAATGTAATATCAAAGGTAAAGTTGCATACATCTTAAAGCCATTACAGTGATTTTGCAACTTTCTATAGCACTTCATAAAGTATAAACCTTTCACATCAACTTATTTGGGAAGAATTTTGTTTGGCACTGTAGTTATTTTCCATTGGGGCGCTAGAGTCTGACTTCTTTGTACAACCTACAATGTGACGATTTAGTGAACCAGTTTGTGTAAAAGTCTTTAAACATATTGGACACATAACTCTTCTATTGAAATGCTGTTCTTTGATATGCCGATTAAGATTTCTTCTATGAGCAATAAGCTTGCCACACATTGGACATCCCAGTTTACTTGTGACCTACAAAATATAGTAGATTGGCTTTAATTTTATCGAGCTGATCAAATATTGGAAGATATTATTCATATTCAAGAGTGTAAGCTTAATAAAGACAGAGACATGCACCATTAGCCCTATTCCTTAAAAATAGAAATTCTACTTTAAAGTCAATTAACAGTCAAATATTGCCTTATGTTAAAATTAGAATCAGCAATTATACTGTTAACAATACAACTATTACACCTCTAGATTTCCTTCCTTGACGCTTTTTAGAAACACAATTATTGTGTGAACTTTTCAGGCAAACAAGATTGTGAAAGTTCATATAAACCAGATCATGAAATTTTGAAAACACAAAATAAAGATATGTAGGGTAAACAATCATGAAATTTAAAGTCAACAAGATTATGAAACTTTGATAAACAAAATTATGAAATATGGGAGGATAATGGATAATTAAGAACATAAAATCTATAGCAGAAGAGATCATGAAATTTAACATAAAAATTATCTGCATGGAATGAGTAGTTAATTTCAATTCTAATGGACTTACATATACATCTTTCTCTTAAATTGATATTCAAAACTGTAGAAAACCAAGTTTTAAAATTTTCTGGCAGAATTGTGCTAAATATTATTGTATGTTACAGATGTAAGCTAGTTTCAGTTATAAGTTGGATAAGTTGCCAAGTGGATATGTATATAAAATATATATTCCAGTACCAACTCAACATAACTTGATGTGGTGACAAAGATCAGACACCTAAATCAGGTTGAACTGACAAGCCGCAATTAGTTTTAAGCTGATGTCTTTTGAGCGATCTGTTTCTGGAATATGAGGCATTACAAACATGACAAATATAACGCAACTTCAGATGTTTTTCACGAATATGAGATAACACAGTTTTTCTATGGGATAACACATCTCCGCAAACAGGGCACAAGAATTTCTGATTGCCAACTTCTACTATTACCTACAATGAATGAAAAAAATATTGTCAGTTCCTTTTCGATTCCAAATGAAAATTTTGAAAAGAAAAAAGTCATGAATGAGTACGAAAGTTTCAACAATATTCCAGAAAAATTGATGGTACGAAAAATACTTTAAAAATTCAACATTGGTCTCCATAGATCATTGGTGGGAACGCAATATAGCATGTTACAAACTGAAGAAATGACAAAAGTTTTAGATTTCCAATTGTCAAGAGACCATGGTTTACTGTCTTAAGTGCTTTTACTTTGTCAGACCTGTCTATCTTGAATCAGCAACTGAGTGAAACTGGAATTGACAAATACAAAGGTGTCTGAAATAGAGTCTCACATCACATTTTGGCAGGTTGGCAACCTCAAATTAGAAAATTGTGCTAGGACCGGACAGCCATGCCTACTTATTACGGTACAATTTGTAAGTTTGAATTCTATTCCATCACAAAATATTTATGCAAGTGCTTAGTCTACTACTGGTCATAAAATTAGGATTTTTAAAAAATGTGTACTTAGACTCTGACCATTGCCCTTGTGCTATCCATTCCATCTGTAAAAAAACTCTGCTTTTGTGCAGAATACTCATATAAGATAAGACATCAATTCAATTTATTATGGAATCAATAAGTTACATTCAAAACACAATTTTACATACATAATCTCTTATAGGATACAAGATGCAATGCCTTCTCTATTCAATAATCAAGCAGGAATGTGCTATGCTATGGGCAGCTGAAAATGACCTCTATCCGTAACATGCAAATATTTAGACCCCTGTATCTCTTAAGAACTGAAGTTTATATCCTTATGCAAACCATATACATTGTTTAAATTATGACTATATGAACATGAAAAATAACAAATATTTGTAAGTGTAAGTACAAATTATTAAGTACAAATCATCTGAACTGCAAAACAAAACCCGAAATCCATAACAACATTTTGGCAAAACATTTGTAGCAACCTGTGAACTTTTCACATGAGAATAGAGTAGAAGTATTTGATAATGAAAAGTGGTATCAGGTTTCTAGAAGAGTAAGCATATATCATTTAATAATTGTATAGTAAGCTTAATATGTCTTAGAATTTTTGATTTTCCTCTGTTTTAAGATCTGCCTTATTTGCTTCAGAGACAGAATCTTGACTGGTGTAAATGCCTTGAGAGAGTATGTTTTTCGTTGGGGATGTTGATGAAGCAACAACATTTACATCCTTTTCAATATCAGGCTCTTTACTAAATACCCCAAGTGAATCCATAGATTCAAGGTAAAGCCTGCTTGTCATTTGTAAGGAATTTCTTGATGAAGGACTCATCCTGGGGCCTCGCAAAACTGTGCTTTGAGTCACCACGGATCCCATGCTTAAATCGTGAGTCACATGACTAGATAAGTGTCTTTGAAGGTGGTACTTTCGACTAAAGGCACGTTTACAAACGCTACAGATGAATTTATCTTGTCTATGTTTATCATTCATATGACTGTACAGACTATTTTTATTATGGTAAACCACCCCACAATACCGGCATTCATACACATTCATCTGTGAGTTGCTCTTCAAGCCAAAGAAGGACACCTAAAATCAAACAATGGAAGTACTTTAGTTTCAAACTTGAACATGGGCAGGAGGTCAGAACCTCCATGAAAATTAGGTACATGCAAGCATAATTATAATGAAGTCCTTTAAAACTAGTACTGGTTAATTTACAATCATAATGAAGTCTGTTAGAACTAGTACTGGTTTATTAACAATGGTATAGAATGGTTATGGTTATAGAAAATTGCCATTGGATTAATTAAAGTTTGCTAGCTTATTGGACATGATTGCACGAATTCAACTAGTACTGGTTTATTAACAATCATAATGAAGTTCCATAAAACTAGTACTAGTTTATACATAATCATAATGAAGTCCTTTTAAAACTCGTACTGGTTTATTTGCAATCTAAATGAGGTTCTATAAACCTACTACTGGTTTATTAACAATCGTAATGAAGTCCTTAACAGAAAATTGTCATTGGGTTAGTTACAGCTTGGTGGCTATTTGGACACAATTGATCAAAATAAAACTAGTACTGGTTTATTGACTATCACAATGAAGTCCTTTAAAACTAGTACTGGTATATTAATAATCATTATGAAGTCCTTTTAAACTAGTACTGGTTTATTTACAAAAATAATGAAGTCCTTTAAAACTAGTACTGGTATATCAATAATCATTATGAAGTCCTTTTAAACTAGTACTGGTATATAAATAATAATTATGAAGTCCTTTAAAACTAGTACTGGTATATTAATAATCATTATGAAGTCCTTTTAAACTAGTACTGGTATATTAATAATCATTATGAAGTCCTTTTAAACTAGTACTGGATTATTTACAAAAATAATGAAGTCCTTAAACAATAACGATTTATTTATAATCAAAATGAAGTCCTGTAAAACTAGTACTGATTTATTTACATAACTGTACATGGCACAATAATGAATAGATGTTACATGAAACTATAATTACATTAAATTATCTCAATATACTGATATATTGTATTGGATTTCACACCGTAAAGCATAATGATAATTAAAATTCATATAGCAATTTTACTTTCAATTGGTATAGAATCCAATCTTCCATTAAACTAAGGCTATGTTTTTGATTAAAAGAGGTGTACTGAAATGAATTTTAACATGATTTCCAGAGTTTAATAGTCTGGATTTTTTTGGGTTGTTGGGTCTTTGTCTATTCACATTTCTTCCTGATAAGTACAACAAGATCCACATTAATCTTGAATATTAAGTAGTGATAGTGAGACAGCATATGCTTTCTCTTCTGGAACACTTGATACCACTCTGTGATGGTGTTTTTCAACACTACATCTATTAACAATCCACATAGTTAATAATGTTTATTTGGTTTATATCTATTACTAAGTACAACACATGGGTTTAAAATGGTATTATTTTTGGGCATGTTTTCTATGGAAGCCTTAGTCTATACTAATACAACAGAGCTACTGATTGTGGGAAGAGTCTTTACTCTCATAGAACAGAGCTACTGCTGGTGGGAGGAGTCTGTACACTAATACAACAGAGCTACTGCTTGTGGGAGGAGTCTTTACTCTAATACAACAAAGCTATTGCTTGTGGGAGGAGTCTTTACCCTAATACAACAGAGCTACTGCTTGTGGGAGGAGTCATTTCTCTGATACAACAGAGCTACTGCTTGTGGGAGGAGTCTTTACTCTAATACAACAGAGCTACAGCTTGTGGGAGGAGTCTGTGTTAAATTTGGATCCAGACTGGGATCGCCAACAAATTCAGCATGGGATCTTTTAAAGTGTCTTTGCATATCGTATTTCCGACTAAATGGATGGTGACACACGCTGCACACAAATTTTTCCAGCTTATGTTTATCACTGATATGGCTATAGAGACTGTTCTTATTGTAATATATAACTTCACAGTAAGGGCATTGCTTTCTATAACTACTACTCTTCAGCACAGTCTTCCAATCAAATAACACCTACAATCAGACAAGGGTACTACTTTAGAATCTTATAATCAACAAAACATAGTATATACACAAGATATTTAATAACAAAATAAAACTGATATTTCAATCAATTCACAGAAAAATAAAGCAAAAAAGTATTCAAATATGGGTTTCCCTATTGTTTAGTGTCAAATTAAGCAAACTTTTTGATTAATTGGTGTTTTTAATGAATTAACATGTACTTTTCATCATATCATTATGTTCTTATTGCATATAATATAAAGTTTTAACCAATCATAAATGTCTGTGTATGTACAGTCTGGATAAACTAAAAAAAGACTTTTTGACCTTTCTTGATAGGTCACTCGGTCTATCCTGGTAATTCCCTTCTAATTGAGCTAATTATGAACATGTGGGACAAATTGGTATTTTTCCAAGTCATTAGAAGAACTCTTCTTTCTATTCATATCAGTATTAGCATTTTAATTTTCATAAATGAAAATAAGGGAACCCATCTTTAAATCATATCAATTAAAATCTGTACAAGCAAGACCATTACATTCATCAAAATCTCGTCCAAAGTAGTTAAAGTAGTGGACTCCTCTAAAGAGAAGTACCATCAGGTGTAAGGTCAACAGATTGATATATACCTGACAAAAACCAATCATCCAAGATGCAAGAAACAAATTTGTCAAATTATTGCCATATATGTACATGTAATTTAGCCAGTGGCACAATCCAACCAAAGATATGTTCAAGTCCATATCATATATTCCTTTGAGGTTTCAAAAGGGTACCTAGGATGCATATATTGCTTAAGACTTCATCCATACTAATTCAAATAGAAAATGTGTTAAAAATGGAAGATTTGAGAGTAAAAAAATATAGCAGGATATTGAGACCAGTATGTCTATCAATTGTCTGTTTTCGATAACAGGGACATATCCCAATTGGGGACATATGCACTTTTCTTTGGGAACATTGGATTTGTCGCAGGCTACGAAATTTTTTTTATCCAACTACAATACATACAAAATCTCATTCAACTACACAATATTCAGCCTTGGTTAACACTGGCTCATGAGTAATCAGCCAATTATAGGCAGCATACCACCAGAGACCAAGTCTGGTATCCAATCCTAGTTTATCTTTCAATATAAGGAGGCCATCGCTGTAATGCTGATAAAATTTGAGGACATATTAAAGAAGAAGAGTTTGAAAACCACTGTTATATATTAGGACAAGGCTATATAAATTCCAATACTGGTATTTATCATGGTGTAATCGCCAGCCCATATAACTACGTTTCTTTCTGCTTAACAAAATTTTACTCTGATTCAAACTCAATGGAAGGCTGTATTTCAGATTCTTCCATATCAATAAGGGAAATAAAATCAACATCTTTGTGAGTCTTGTAGTGTCTTTTACGATCAAATTTTCTCTTAAAACATCTGCCACAGTAGGGGCAGGGAAAGTTATTCCTGGAATCATGCTTGTCTCCAATGTGGCGCCATAGACTCCGTTTAAATTGATAGACTGCATCACAATACGAACATACATGTACCTACAAACAAATATTGAAATGGATCAGTGTTTATTCAGTAAGAAGCATTACATGTTCAATGACAATTAGATGTTATAACTACAAACAACATTTTCAATATTAATAACAACATAAAAAAAATCTTAATTAGCACTTTATATTATTCTGCCTTATTCATTATTCAAAAAATATTATCATAGACTTTGAAGATCTTTCAAAAGTATTGTCCTTTGTCTTCAAGCACATGTGCCACTCACATCATATTCAAATTTAACCATATTTGGACTCGAATCTTGCTCTTGCCCATGCTTCCAAGATTTTTGCATTCCCAACTTAATTATATTTATAATATGAAACGAGTTTGATAATTGTCTTCATGATTTTATCGTCTGCAAGACAGACCATCATCATCAATTGCATGATCTGCTTGTGATTATTGACATAGTGGAAAACGACTGACTGGAGATATTTGTCTCAACGTGTGCCTGCAGATGGTTGGTGAAACTCTGCCGACAAAAATCGCTGAACAAGACCTTTCGTGTGTCAGCACCTTTAGTTTTCACAAATGGCACTAAATGCATTAAAAACACTCCAAAACTACTGCACATTCAAATAACCTCTTAACAAACATTGAACCACTGTCCAAAGGCAGTATATTATAAATACTTTCAAAACATTAAAAGTCCCCAAAAGTAAATCCAAGGAACATCTTGACCATCATTATATCTTATTATCACTGCCCAATAAAGTGTATAGGCTTAAAATATCTGGCTCAAAATTGTTGACTAGAAATAACAAAAGGTCAGAAGATAAAAACTAATAGATTCGATTTTTCTGACTTTATCATCAAGCACTGACAAAAGATGAAAAAATAAAGAACACAACAACAACATGGATCAAAAGATCATTTGACTAGATAAAATCATGAAATCTCCAAGTGAGATTTGGAGTTCCTTATCATAACAAACAACCAAGATATAAAGGACTAGATTTGATTCTAAGCAAGTTTAAAAGCATATAAACTCTTAACATGGAGTATTTTAGATAAAGAGTGAGGAAGTTCATTATAACTCCTGTCTTTCAAATTTCAGATCTGCTTCTTGAAAGATGTATAGAGTTATAAAGATTAAGTATGATTCACCATTTTCAGGGTTTGATTTGGTCTTGAATATATGTATATAGTCTTCAGAAGAACTAGAAATGCATGAAAATCACAAAATTCCTTCAGATATACCATCTTCTATTTCTATACATTGCGAAAAGACGAGTTGTCATTTTAACTTTCAAACACAAATAATTCTGTACACACATTTAAAAGCTCAAATATCAAGGTGAGCTATGAACATTATTACTGATAAGCTCAGCTAAAAAATTCCTGTTTCTGTGACTAGGGTACGATTGGACAAAATGATGTCCCTTAGACACAGATCAGTGTAATATAAACTTTATGCTACACAAGTAGGACTAGAATTTAAAATCCAATAAATTAATGTAATATTAGTATTAATGTGGTGTAATGTGTGTCATGAGCACTTGATGCCACTCTACGACTTGTTATCAACATGTTAATCATGTCTATTTAGTATATATTTAAACTAAAACTGCATCAAATTGATGTCCAATTGGACTGGATCAAATTTAATTGTTTCATCTTTCTGGTTGTATTCTGAACTGGAATGATATTTTACATGAATTTGTGAATGTCTTTCGAGATGATATTTCCTATTAAATCCTCTATTACAGACAACACAAACAAATTTCCCTTTATTTAAGTGGCGGTCTTCAGTATGCCTTTTCAAACTTCTTGGGTTATTGTAGGAGGCACCACAGATATTACAAACACGCTTCTGAGGAAACATCACCTAAAAGCAGAATATTGGAAGTCGGTTTATTGTCAAATTGTTACTTAATTCATTTTGGGGAAAGTTTTTCCATGCAAAAATAGAATTTTTTCACAGCGATTCTATTTGAAATGAAACGAAAAGAAAAATACAACTCTTTTATTTAACATAAAAAACAAAACGAAAATCACAACAGTTTTTATTCTTAGCAGATTTATTAACAGAAGTTTTAATTCCTGATTTGAATTTTAGACTCAATTAACTTCATAAATAGTCCATTATTGAAGCAGAAACGAGCAGCAAACTATTGGATATATTATATATATAACATAATATTGAATTCAAGAACACCATGGAAATCAATTCCCAGGAATATAATTCCAAAAAACTAGATATACACCAAATTTGTATCCCAACGCAGATATAACTAAGCCCACAAATATATATATAGATATTGATTGCAATTGAATATTTTGATTTAACTAAATATGCTCTTTAAAAAGAATGAAAAATGCGCAAACTTTTCAATGACAAATCTTCATGCCTCCTCATCAATTTTATGTTAAGTCATTCTTGGATTTTTCATCAACATCAATAGAGATCTTCAGACTATGTGAATGTCGCTCTACAATTAACGTATTGAGCACTATTTTAACATTGGTATTTCTATACAGCTCTACAATTGATGTATTGAGCACTATTTTAACAGTGAAAATATTTTATTATTGTATTATATAATATAGATATTTATAAATGTACCCTGTAAAACCACTTTTAACTTATATATTTACATGAAGATATTTTTATCTGACACCAATGTTCTTGGCAAATGCATTTGAGAATGTCTATTGAGGTGGTATTTTCTCGAGAATCTTTTTCCACAGACAGTACAAGGGAATTTCATGTTATTTACATGTTTATCTTGAACATGATTATAAAGACCTCTCTTGGTTGGATAAATCACACCACATTGATTACAGGTAAAATCAAAACAACTCCTATTGACCTACAATAATAAAATAAGTATTCTTAACATTATGCAAAAAAAAAAAAAAACGGCTACATTTACTGTGGTTTAGGGGTTTTGTTCAGTTGGTACTGGACAAATTCTCAAAAGAAATGACAATGCAAATTTAAATGTAATTTAGCTTATATTCATGACAGGCTTATGTGTTCAATTTTCACTGGTTTAAATTTTTTTGGGTTTAGTTTGAGCTATACGAACAGAATTATTTTAAAGTAAAATAAAATATTTTCAATCTTCAAAATCACATGATGTCACTCTGCAACTGGGCTTATAATAGCCACACTCTATCCTTCGAACCACACATTTATCAAATTGACATTTATAGCAAAATCCACCTAATGTTTATTTTTACACTTTCAATTATGTTTTGTGTTTCAAAATGAATTTAATTCCCATATCTCCCATTATGACTAGGCAGGCTTAAATATTCCCTTCTGAAATGTTCAAATGATAATTTAAAACGCCAAGAACAGCAGGTGCAAGGGACAAGGTGACCCAATAATAAGTTTATATATACTCTATTGTATGGTTACACTTTTTCTTCTCTTTAGTTATTTTCCATTCTTCCTCTTTAGTTAATTACAACATATTTAATACTGGACTTATCAATTCTTTTTAATATATCACTTAGGCAATGCTGAGGATGATGCCAACAGTATGGTGTCTGTGTCTAATGCATGAGCATAATGATATTTACAATATATATATATCTACATTACTGTAGCAGTATACATATAAACACATCAATAAATCCACATAAACAAGATTAACAGATGAATATATACACAGATTAAAATAGATTAGAATAATTGGTGATAGTCATTATAATAAGTGAAAAAGTAAAATTGTTGGTTAAATGACAGTTGATCTCTCTTTTGCTTAACATCATGATAATACTGGTATAATATATAGACCTTCTCTCAAGGGGAAATTGAGAGCAAATTTCACAGGTGGTTGAAAAAAAATAAATCAACAGCCCTGTAACACAGCCAGTCTTCCATTGTTGGCCAAGTATCAACATTGAGACTACGGTGATGAGTCAATATCTACCAATATGAACTTTTGTACTTCATCAATATTATAATTGAAAAGGGATATGAATCACTATTAAAACAATTATGTTTTAAAATAGTCCAAAATAAATAGAAGGATCATTATCTTGTGACAATATTTATTATAAATCAATAAAATAAAATGACAATATAATTTGAATAAACAAAAGAGCAAATAATTCAGTATAGGTATAAACAAAAACATAAGTACCTCGTACAAGCAAACCCTTTCAAAGTGACAAATTCAAAAATCCTTTTCTTAAGAATAAGACATGATGAATTAGAAATGGCCAAAATGACCCATCGAAAATGGAAAAATTGCAAAATTACCCTAGTAATATAACCTTATAAACTCAATTCACATGAAATTAAAAAAATTTGTGTATTAATTCATTTGATCAACTTCTGAAAGAAGATGTTCATAATCTCTGCCCAACCTCAACACATGAGAAGTTACATGACGCCTCAAGTGATATTTTCTAGAAAATGTTTTCAGGCAAAATCTACATGAATATTTATTGAAGTCCCTGTGTTTATCGCGAATGTGATAGCTTAAACTATTGGCATTTGAGTATTGGGCACCACAGTCAGGACAGCTCTTCTTCTCAAGTAAACTAAACTGACTGGATACCTACAATCAAACAAAGTATAAAGTAAGTTTGTAGCTTAAAGCTATTTATGAAATTACAAAAACTTCAAGAAACTGATACAAAATTTGTGTGCACTTTTCAACTTTTGTTAAGGGCTGATTATATTTTTTTTATTACATGTTAGCTTTAATATTTTGAAATACTGCCCTAAAACAATTTTAAAATTAAATGTACCTATAGATATTCAAAAATAATGAAGTAGAATTATGTTATAAAAGTATAATAATATTTGCCTTCTGGATAGTTTTTCTAAATACAGGTTAGCTTTAATATGTATAAATTACTGGCCTATATCAAATCATAACCACTAAAACATTTTGATTTATACATAACATAAAGATGTACCCATAGATCGTCAGATATTCAAAAATAATGAAGTAGAAATATATTAAAGCTTTAGATTCAAACCCTAACAAATCTTAACAACAAAAACTGCATTTAAATACATTACACAAAGGTTTACCCATAATGGCATAAAATTTCAAATATTGATAAAAATAATGAAGTAGAAATATGTCATTAATATAAAAGTATAATCATTTTTGAATTCTTTTATAAAGATCTGATTAGTTTTTCTCATTACATGATAGCTTTAAAAAAATTAAATTACTGACCAATGAGTCTTAATCACAATAAAATTTACAGTCACATTAAGATGTGCTGTTCTTGGCATAAAACTTTAGACATTTAAAAATAATGAAGAAGGAATATGTAATAATAATATAATAATATCAGTCACTTTTGTTAAGGGCTGTTTTTTTTTTTCTTTTCATGTTAGCTTTAAAATTTTCAAATTTTCAAATTATCTCTAAAAAAATTTTATATTTACTTCATGGTATAGACTACTGACATTCAAAAATAATGAAGTAGAATATATGTAATAATGTATTTGCCAAAATTTTGAAAGGGGCAATTACCTTTTCTCATTTTATGATAGCTTTAAAATTTTCAAATTACTGACCAACAAATTAACCTTGAAATTTGGATTATTCATGATTTATCCATAGAACTTCAGATATTCAAAAACAATGAACAAGAAATATGTAATGATAATAAAATAAAGGGCTAAATATTTTTTTCTCATATCATATAAAATTCTTTTTTAAATTATTGACCCAAACTTTAAAAAGTTTATAAATAAGCTTACCCTTATTGGGAGAGATTTTGATATTTTGAAAAATAATGAAGTAGACATGTTTTATAATGAAGAACCAGGTATATACATTGTAGTTAAAAAATACACATATATGGTAACTGGAAGCTACTGTTAAACTTTGGCCCTCATTTTACGACTAGGTATTGATTCAAGAGGTAGATACAAAACTTAGACGACAAAAAATTTTACAAAGGATATGAACACTTTTTTCTTAGCACTGTATAAGTAATATATTTACATGTAACAAACAGCTGGTATTGCTCACATGGTTAAGAGATGACTGCAATGTCAACAAGAGAATGCATATCAAGGGGGACTTATTGTGTTGATAAATTTGAATTACTTATATGAACTAGTTATATTAATTGGCGAATTGAACACAAAATTATTGGTTTTCTTCATAATACTACATATAATATCAAGAACTAAATATCATTAAAAAAAAAACTCATTTTTGTAGTGCACAAGAGACTAAATAAATTTGGTAATTGGTAAAATCAAATGTCCAATTGAACAAGAAATTATTGGTTTTGTTAAATGGTTACGTATGACTACTTATTTAATATCAAATACTAATATCATTGAACCATATTGCATTGCTTGTTTTTCAAATTGTTATTATTTTTTTCACAAATTTCATAAACAAATACTAACAGTTCCTGAAAAACTAAAGAGTAGAAGAAATCTCAGAAACAACAAGTTAAAGGGGACAAACCAAAATTTTGGTTCAGGGCATGCGATGATTTACTTTTTCCTGATTTTAAAATTTTTGGCATAAATACAGTACAGTCACTTGGAATTCACTATCAAACCGAGTGTGCTGAAAATTTTACTATATTCACTATATAAATATTCTGAACACAACGAACAATTTTATTACCGTACTTAACACAATAAAAAAACACTTCTAAAAAAAATATCAAAGTTTTGGATGAGGTATTTCTTGAATATCTGGTATTGCTCTCCTTTTTAAAATCAAAACATAAAAAAAAAATTTATCTACTAATATAACAATCCTATGACTAATAAATGCAATAATATATTCTATGGATAAATGTACATTTTTAACAGTTAACTTGTGCTTATATCATATATATATATATCAACCCGTTGAATTGATGTTATTTCTGTTAATGCCCAGGAACTTGCAAAAAAAAAATATTGTTGTATTTTGTTGACGAGAAGTTGTTAACACTAATTCATGATACAGAAGAAGAAGAAAAAAATTTCAGCGCTTTCTTAGTACTTCCATTGTCCAAAATATATTTTAATAGTACTGCATGTTAATTTATGACTATGTGCTTGACAGTTTCCCTGCAAATTCAGACTGTTTAAAAATTCTGCTGATGTTTTGTGACAGAAAGCTTAAATGCAAAATGGATAGTCAGAAGTCATAAAATTTTCCAATTCTGATGAATACAACATTAGACTTTAAGTTTCGATAATTCAAGGCAATGGATATTGTCAGAAAATTTCCTATTTTCAATTTCCCATTTTTGATGGACACAACATTGGACTTCAAGCTTCAAAGCAATGGATACTGTCAGAAAGTTTCCCATTTCTGATGGACACAACATTGGACTTAAGGCTTCGACACTTCAAAGCAATGGTTCTTGTCAGAAAATTTCCATTTCCAATTTTCCATTTCTGATGGACACAACATTAGACTTTAAGCTTCAAAGCAATGGATCTTGTCAGAAAATTAACTTATTCCAATTTCCCATTCCTGATGGACACAACATTGGACACTTCAAAGCAGCTGACAGCTTTAAGAGATTGCAAAATGGATCCTGTCAAATGCACACAATTTTATTGAGGTAGCATTCCTACAAAATCATGATGAGTCGTCCTCATATGTTTGTTCAGATAATATTTCCTGGAGAAGGTCTTGGAACAGATACCGCAGACAAAACCACCCTTATTAATGTGTTTATCTCTAATATGATGATACAAACTTATCTCTTTAGCATACACTGCATCACAGTATTGGCAACTATGGCTCTTCCACATATCCATGGACATCTAAAAACAGACAATAAGGTTTCTTTTAGATATTTTATTTCATAAAAGTGTCATAATCAACATTCAAAACAATCAAGAGACCACTGTAAATGGTCATAAAATGTAGGAAACTTAAAAAATTGCTTATATACAAAAATTATGTCAATATTTGCAGCTTATCCACAAAAGAGATGAGTATATGAGTTTATTTATCATTACCATAGCAACTTATGTTTACTATCAATATCAGCTGCTAGTTGGAATCTATTCAGGACTATGTTATAACATAAAATTATGTTTATTTAGTTTGACAAATAATTACACTTATCAAATGGATACTGCTTTATGTTCTTATCAAAACAAGCTTTTAATGTACAATTTATCTCCCTTGTGAGAGTTGAATAAAGAGCCAATCAAATGCCACAAAGGGCATCTGCAATGGCCGACTAGTAGTTACAGCCACAATGTCCACTGTTTTTCTGTCAAGGCATTGTGAAGATGAAAGCAGGCATCAACAGAATATGCCAACAAGACAAATTTCATGAACAAATTGTTAGCCATTATCTATAAGGATGAGCTTGCCATTCATTTCTATCAGTTGCTCTATCAAACACACATAATCATGTGAAATGTCTGAGCAATAGGTGTAGCAACAAGCATCCCATGATCCTAACGTTATGCTTTAAGTTAGTTATATAATTGGAGATTCAATGGCAACCATTGTTACCAACATGGCTGAACAAGTGTGATATTGCTTAAAGCCAAATGCATTTCAATATATCCCCACTCTTTTCCTCAATAATTGTCACCAACCCTTTAATAATGTGTAGACAAAAGTCTTTTAAGTTGGTACTTAGATTTGGACCTCTCTAAACAAATTACACATGTATGCAAACTGATAGACATGTTTCTCTTTAATGTGCTTATCAGGATTGCCTTGGTAAGAGAGTTGTACTCAACAGAAGCAAAACTCTTCAGAAAGGAGATTGAATGAGGGAAGATAACTTATTCAAGGTCACATCAAACAAATGCTGGTTTGAATAACTGAGATTAGAACCTTCGACCACCATTTGTTTGATGTAACCAAGCAATTGATGTGATGTAGATTCCAATGCTCAAACAGACTTTGCTTCAGCCAATGCAGAAAGACAAACTGTCTTTCACTGTTGAAGAACAGACTCTAAAATCTCCTGGGCACTGAAATTCCTGCAGTATTTTTAAGTGTTCTTCAACAATGTCAAGTAATAATTCTTAGGTTTTACAACTTAATTTAATTCTTTTGTTTATCTGTATTAATAATTTGTGATTCAATTTAATAAAGGTTTGTAGTTGATTGATGCTTTTTTGATACACAAGCCCACAAATTAGACATTGAAAGCCCACTTCCGACCCTTCTGTTCTGATAATGAATTTAATGTTAAAAGCATAACATTGCTATGGATCATTGATGTCTGCTCTGTTTAATGAAATAGCAGTCTATACATCTTTAAAATGCTGGTTCAGAACAATTAAAGGGATTGTAAAGAAATTTCCCATTTTTTTTATGTGTGTCAGGGACACTGACAGCATCAATTTGCACCATTCAAATGTGTATGTTTGTCTTGCAACACCATTAATACTAAGCGCTTGATGACATTGCTATTTGCGAATGGCCTTATGTGTTAAAGCAAATTTCGTAATTAGTTAAGTCAACAAACACCCAGTTCGAATGGAATTGCAGGAATCACAGACATCTGAAAATTGGAATGATGCAAATTGATGCTATCAGTGTTCCTGATACGCATAAAAATTTATGTTAACTACTCAAGACCAATGATTTCTTGGAATGAGTTGCCATATGTCTGAGAGCTGTAAACTTGCGATTGAAAGCTTTACCACAGATGTGACAATCAAAAGTTTGAGCCTCATGCTTGTCTTTAATGTGCCGATTCAAACTTAAGCGTTTATCATAACTAACACCACAGTATGAACACTTATATTTCTTCCCTGTTTTTTTTCGAGTTTCAACAGTGTTTGTGGAATAGGTTGTCATTGTACCAGTAGATGCAATTGTAGTAGATGTAACCTACAAACAGATAATAAGTTGAATTTAGATGCGATGTTAACAGTCCAAAACCTGAATTTCATTCCTAATTTAGTTCCATCAATGCATGGAATAATTTAAAGATACCTTTGCCAATGATGGCATTTTCATCAGGACAAAAGTCAAAAGAGTTTGCAGGAAGAGTTATCAACTTTATAAATGGTAACATGGGGTATAGTTATCAACTTTATAAATGGTAACATGGGGTATAGTGTTTCACTTTTGTAGGTAAACCTCCTAAGAAGGACCAAGATTATAAATATTCAGGTCATTGAATTTCAAACTGGCCAATCAACACAAGGTTTTGTAATAAAACACACACAATGTGGAAAAATGGTTGTTTTAGTTAAAATTCACTGTCTTATATGAAGCTATTTCGCATCAAGTAAACCATGGTACCCATCTATTCACTGATGATTGATAAGGGTCCCTCACACAAGGATGAGCCACAAACCGCTTGTATACATCAAGTGTAAAGCTAAGACAAGGCAGTTTCTAATTCAGGATTATTGATAGCAGAAATTAGAAGTAAATTCTCAAGCCAGGGCGCAGACACGATTCAATTCTTCTAATCAATTTCCTACTGTATTGATAATCCTGCACTGATTCGTCTATTCCCACCTTTGGACAGATGAAATTGTGACTAAAATCAGAAGAACTTTCATAACCAATTATATATATCTCACAGGAGATAACCACCTAAGAAAAAGAACCAGTTTTTATCACATCTTATTCAACTTTTAATGAAATTTCAAATCTTTGTAAACATAAAAATTCAAAAGCAAAATTTGTTCTAAATGTAACAATTTAATACAATTATATAAATTTCATTCAATATTCAACATATAACAATATATGTAGATTTCTGCAACAAATGGCATAAAATTGATTGAAGTTTAATTAAGTATTTAAATAAGTATTAATTAATATGTGCCTGGTGATCTAACAACGGATCAAGGTTATATTTAAGCTTTAACTTTGTGCCAATACATCACGGTAACGCCAAAAAGGGACATATTTTTCGTATGAAAATTCTTTAGAGATGTAAGTGACCAATGAGTTCATTTCCGGTACTTTTGAGAAGCATATGCAGCACAGCGTTTCTGGAAGTCTTACGTCTCTGGTTCTTAACAGCAAATAGAAATTCAGCTTTCTGCAAATGCATTTGTGCTGGGTTGAACTTCAGCACAAGACATATCAAGAAGCAGTGCATAAACCTTACAGACTGAATGTCTTAATAAGTCACATCAAAAAAACTTTAAACCAAAAACAGGATAATGCCATAACCTATGGTTGTTTATTCATTAATTATGCGCATATGTTATATCCTAACCAAAATTCAGAAGAATGCAGTAATCAAATGAAGTAAATCAAAAGATATTTTAGTTGGCACATGTATGCTAAGTACCTTTTGGACTCCCAAAGTAACACCCTATCAATGTTATAATGCTTGCAGTACCTTCTCACACAACATAAGCAAAGGGAAAGGGGAAAAATACTGTAACCAAAACTAATGACCAGCTGTCTCTGAAGGGTTTGCTTATATATCCACAGGGCCTACTTATGATCATTGTTAAGTATACTTGTATTCATTGTCTACACAGTATTAATATCAAAATTTTCTCAGCTGTATAACAGTTGCCAATTGAGAGAGATATCCTCAGAAAGTAATTGCCATTTCCTGCACAGTATTATGTAAATTCAGATATATCTCTTCCAATCAGTTTTGCCATGAGGCAAAAGAGACCTATTGGTTCAGAAAGGTATTGTCACATCGTACGTATTCAAAATCTCATATCACAATTTGCTCAACTATGATTCAGTTCAGCTTTGCCACTCACAAAGAAACTAAGTATTTGAGTTGGTGTTAGTATTTGCTATGAACTTGAGTTACATGACGAATCAAATTAGCTTTACGATTAAAACTCGCACCACACAAATCACACTGTACATTACGGTTTTCATGTTTATCTTGAATGTGTCGATAGAGACTATTTCGTTTATCATACTTGGCACCACAGTGAGGACAACTCAGACCACCTGATTGTGCATCAAACTTAACCTATAACAGAAATAAGGCACTGATAAGCTAATAGTCCATGATAACATACACACAGGTGAAATCAAAGCATTATCATGTTTGTTATATGTATGTAAGAAAGAGTCTCTATCGATAAGATATTGGTTCTATTAGGCCCTAACATAATTTAATCACATTTCCAACAATGACCAAACTTCACCCAGACCCCCCTTTGCATCAATTGAACTGGAATGGCCTTGTTTTGTAAGTACTGGTATTGTATGATTGTTGTAGGTTAATTCAATCTTAACATGTCCACATTCATTCAATATCTTAGTGAGTGAGTGACTCAAAACACATGATACAAAGAATCCATTATATATTTCAAAGATATTGGTTTCAATACTATAGTAGGGTATTACAAACTATATAAACCATTTGCCCCAGAGTACAATTTAACTGTAAATATTGCCCTAAGAACCCTTGGAAAAATTCATTTGGCTGTCCAAGATGAACTTCGAAACACTTATCAAATACAAGTTCTGTTTAATCGGTATATATGGATACTAAGTAATAATCGGTACTATGTATTAAGTCGTGTTTGATTGGAATGTGTACAACTAAGTAAAACGGTCTTTTCAAGAGTAAAGTACATGTACAACAAAATCAGAAAAAAAACAACAGACCACAAAATTCATATCGCAGGATTCCATTTCAAAAACTTCATGTTATAGATTGTTTCATTGTTGTTGTTTATACTTCTCTGTTCGAGAATTTAAACCACTTTCTAAGTTGGCTTATGTTCCCAAACACAGAACTACAAAAATATTTCTAAGAGGGACAATGGCTGGGTTAGGACACTTACCTGTTTCTACTGAAAACTACCTGATTTAATTAAGTTTTTATTAATCAATTGTGACCTAGATCTCTAAAATTAGCCTCCTTCATACTTTTTAGGAGTTGAGTCGGGTGTTTGTCATTGACTATTTCAAAAGTGGGTTCTTTGGTCTATTATTTCGCGAAAATAGATTTCAGAAAAGGGGGTGTTTGATTGTCTCATATGAACAATTCATAATTAATATGCAAAATTCAGAACTACGTATTTGTTATCATCCAACCAATACAAAATAAACAGAAATGCTTCTTTAAGATCATGATTTTAAGCCAGTCAAATGAAACCCAATCAGTAATAATTACAATATCATTTTGAAATCAAGTAGTTTTCAGTATGGGAGAAATAGAATTGGCAATCAGGAACAATTTCAGATATTCCATTAAATAGAAGAGAACTTAATACAAGCTGTTCATTAAAATCATAAAAATGTCTGCTGAATATTCATGAAATGTTTTGCATATTGCTGTCATTTAGTTTTCTTCCATTTAATGTAATTACTGAAAAAATATCTGCCAACTCTATTACGAAGAAAGAGATGGGCATGAGGAAATATGTTATACTTGTAATGCATGCTTTAAGTGTGCATGATTTTGTGTGAGCTTAACACAGCAAGTTTTTGGAGGGTCCAAAATATCCAGAATGGATGGTCTGCAACTTGCAGATTTTAACCTTTAAGGCTTTTTGTTCACAAGGATCAGTCATACAGGGGCCCGAAAAAATAGACTTGGTTCAAAATAATTTTCCAAATTGTGAATACAGTGGGGCTGTTTTTCTGGCTCTATTCGGTCCAACACCCATCAAAAAAACTCAGCAAGTTTCAGACTATCCAAACTGGAAACTTGCTGTGCTACATCTTCATTCATCAAGTCTCTTTCTAAACAACTTAAAACTGTGTCATCAAAATTTGAAATTTTTCAACTCTAAGTTGTTTATGAATAAAAGAATTCATGATTGAAAAATTTTGTGTCTATGAAGACCACCAATTTCCACGTTTTACTTGGTTTGAATTTAGTTTTGACTGTTTGATAGGGAACTATTCTTGTTCTTGTATATAAGCTTATATGCAAATTTCTGAATGCCAAGTAAAATAGTGTAGACTGCAACCACTGTATCTAACTAGTGAACATCAGAGAAAAGTGAATGCAGTCTAACAATTGGACAAAAAACATTTCAAAAACTTTTTATAAAGCCATTTTGCCTTTTTTTTATCGAGCTACAAAATAAAATGATTTTGAAATGCTTCAAGATGCTATTATGGTAGTAGCAACAAATATTTTTGACGAACATTGTTGGTCTAAAACCTTTTGTGCATACCCATTTTGATCGAATTGATCAAGAACCATGAACCACCCTTCTGATCAACCAAACCCTACTACATTGTGCAGAATGGCATCAAACCTAGGCAAAATTTACGAAGCTGAAATGGTTTCCATTGTCTATTGCAAATATCATAAACATACACAGATCTTGATTAAATTTTACAAAAACTGACTGGAAATAACAAGAATTTGTTATTATATTACTCTTTGAGAATTTGTTTATTTTTTAAATTTGTGCTTCCCCTCGCATAGTTTTACATTTTGATAATAAACAGTATTTTAATATGGTTGAATATTCCAAAACAAGATCAATGTAATTTCAAAATGGTGGTTTTGCTCAGAAAGATCTTAGTTTAATCAGAAAGGTGGTTTTAAAAAAAAGCTCAGCTTAGATTTTAAAAATTCATTTCATTTTGAACAGAATAAGTTTTAACTCTACATGCACTTTGTTTTGAATTGTAGAGAAACTAGATGTCAGATTCAAAATGTGATAAAGGAAGCTTGACTTAGCTTAACCATTTATAATAATTCAGATGATTGTGTAACCCAAAACTATCATTAAAACAATTCAAAATTTCTGTAACATGAACTGAAAAATTTACACTAGATATTTGACTAACTTCAATCTATGTTTTTCCCAATAAGGGTTTGAATAAATAAATTAATCCCATTCCATTGCATTCAAAATAAGTAACTTTTGAAATCTAAGCTTTGCTTTATAAATAGAAATTTAAGTTATACTTACATTTAAAGAAGAGTCTAAGCTTCCAGCACCTAGAAAATCAAATAAATTTCTTTTAGACATTCTGAAAACATATTTGATAGTTTTTCATTAGTTCTAACAGACTCCTATACTGATTTTGAGAACCACAACAACAAGTGTGTGGCATTTAATGTCAGTAAGTTTCGGCAAGCTGTCTCTTCTAGAATACCTGATGCCACTTTGGACTCAACTCCCAACTCCCTCAGTTCCCAACTCTGCATCCTTTCATCCACATAAGAAAACAAACTTACCTGATTCTAAGTCACCCATTTCAGTTTTGAAAGAGCTAGTAGAAGGTTGTACAAGACTAGAATAGTCATCTGAACCCATAACCTGATCACTGGCATGTAATGCTACTGGAAATACGCCTAATGTCTTATCTCGTAAACCCGAGAAAAATTCCTCATCGGCGGAAGCATCGCTGTTGTGACCAAGTTGAGCTAAAATACAATGAAAAATTCATTCAATATTAAACCTGTGAACACCAGGTGTAAATATATAAGTTGTATACCTTAAGTTAGATATATCAAAACAGAACCTAAAAAAAGCTACGCGATCTTCAGACAACTGACCTATTTTCAGTCTGTGTCCATAGATATGTCATATCACTTGTTATAGATTATGCGTCACTGATGGCTTGAGTACAGATCATGTAGTTCTGCAGTCAGGTATCACCTTGCATTAAAAGGGTTAAAGTTGATGTTTTATCATATCATATTGAACTTCTTTCCATGACATTGAGCTTATAAGATGCAAAAAATTTTCATACTGAAAAATGTAAAAATTCTTACAAGAGTTGCTTCCCATCTGTTGATCAAATAGGTTACTGCTGTTGGGATCGTGTTCTTCTTCAGGTTCAGATTTAATATTTCTTAAGGATGAATCCATTTCAGAATTGCCTTGTGAGGGTGACGCTGTATTTCTATCATCGTTGATTGAGGTATCTGGAATATTACTGCTGGAAAAATCACATGAGTCACTTCCTAAACTAATTTGACTAGAATTTAACAGACTTTTGTCATGTTTCACAACACTGTCATTGCTCCGGTTTAAAAGCGTTCTATGTATAGGGGTGATGGAAAGACGCGGAGTTTTGGCTGGTGGGGATCTGGCTTCAATATTATGAAATGGTTTGCGTGATTTGCGACTGTGATGATGAGGTGTGGGCGTATGACTTTGATCTCTGTAAGCAGGATGAATAGCAGCAGGCGGATCTACAGAAGATCCAAAACTGATGGGCACCAGTCTTTGAACCATTCTTCCATCGTCTGTGAGGTCCACACTGACTTCTAACTCTGCACTTTTATTTTTGTTATTTTGATTCAGGCCATTGTCTTGTTGTTTAGCTGTTTTTTTCTGAGGTTGTTCCGAATGATAGCTGTTACTAACAAACACTGTTGAAGAGGTGTCATTTTTACACACTTTTTCGTTCACAATATAATCAATGTTAGTCTGACTGTCCACATTCAAGTATAAATGTCCAATGACTTGTATAGAATTATTAAAATTCACATGCCCATGACAGAGAACTTGCAGATTTTTCACTAAGGAGTTAATAAATTTGTTTGCCTCCTCTGCATCCATACCAACTGCTTTCTTGCTTCAGGATTGGAACTGTTAATTTTTTTTTTTTTTTTGATTTTGTTCTGAAATAAAATAAAAATCAATGCAAAAAATCTGAAAGATTCTACTTGAAAACCATCTTCATTTTAAAACAAGCTTACTTCAGGGAAGCCGAGGTCTACAGTGATTGTAAACAATAGGACATGGTTTTGGAAGACATTTTTAAAATAAAAAAATATTGGTGCAAGGTAACATCCCCTACTACCATTTGCTATGGCACCTATTGAGCTCCCCTAAACAAAAATATTGTTGTCTGTAACTGTCCTTTCAATCAGCCAAATATAAAAAGCAGTGCAAAATTTTAATTAGAAATTATTTTACATAATTATTCCTCAGTGAGTATTCAGTGATGCATAACAATAACACATACAAATAGGTCTACTTTTATTTTATACTATCATTAACAGAGGCCTCTGGAATCTTAACTAACGTAGCCAGATTTGTTATTTTACTCTTCACTAACCTACTAGCAAATTCAAAATGTCGGATTCAGATAGCAAATATAACGACTGCCTCACTGTGGTTAAAATAGACTGCGCAAATAGACTGTACTGACTCAGATTGAGTCAGCTAGGTCGGCGTGATGCTTGCGCTGGCTGCCAAGCTAAATTGAGCCGGGCGTCAATCTTTTGTTCAATAACAAGCCATTAGCAGAGGCGTCAAATGTTTGATCATAACTCTTATTTCATAGGGAAAAAAATGTGACCTGAACCCATGCTATTAACTTGTAATATTTCATATGCTTTGCTTTAATAAATACCTTAGATTTTAAAAAAATTCTTGATAAATTTGTTCCTCCAGCTTTTCCCCGTTACCGCTCCTTCTTCTTGGGCTGCCCTGGCCTAATTAACATATTTTAAGGGACAAGTTTTTGAATTTTTAAAAAAATTATGTTCAAATTGTAAAATTTCATAAAAATTACATCAGATCTCAATCTGAAAGATTTTTTTTTCTTAGTGGTGATACAAAATTTATGAAAAAAGAAATATTTTTGTATAAAAGTGTGGAAATTATAACTCTAATTTCATGTTAAATGAGTTCTCATGCAAGGTGCCCGTACGTCATCATTATGCGGCGTGCACTGCATTGACTCGGTTGCCCAGTTGCCTTTTCAAACAAAGCATTATTGGCTTCAGGTTCCTTGCTTTTTTAGAAGCTTTTCTTATCATATTTGAAGCATTTTTGAATCCATTTGTACTAGTGGCGAAGAAATAGCAAAGTCCAAACTAAAATGAAAAATATCTAATGTTAGCAGTTTGGTTCATTTATTATGCTTTTGGTTAAGTCTGATTGATCCCGACTATTTCGCGTGATAAACTAAGGGAGGATGTATTGAAATATAATTTTGTATTCCATTTTAAAATTTCAGTAAGAGTCATTTCAGATCTGTTTTCTTTCAATGTCTTTAAATAAATATTTTAAAGTCATATCTGGTTATGAAAATGAATATTGTCTAATAATTTTGGAAAGGAAGTTGGCATAAGAATATCATTAAAAACATTGCAATAACCCCTCCATGCAGCCATTGAAATCTAAGATCTATTCTTTATCATTTTGGCATTATAAAGTAAGTTTTTTTCTTTCTGATTGTACCATTTGCTTAAGTTGTTTCTTTACTGGCTTATCAATGATTATAAAAGCCGTTATAAAAGTTTTATAAAAGATGTTGATCATTGTTGTCGCTATGATGATTATGAATTGAGGTGTGTGGCACAATGATGATCATTATTGACATTATGAATGCAGAATGGATGTTCATGTGCCTTGCCTTGGACCTAGAGATAGATTGCTCCATCCCCAGGCCCAGGCGCTAGACCGAGCAATTAAGTAGAGCAGTATGCAACTGGTAATACTGTCATCCTCACCCTTACCGACCAGGTAGAATCTTAGTTTTTTATTTATTTCCTTATTGCAGTTTTAGAAATAGGAACAGATTCAAACCAAAATCATCAGAAGAGAGCACTGTCACAATTTCAAAATGGATACGGAAGAAGCCAACAAATTCATTAACTCTCTAGTGAAAAACTTACAAGTTTTGTGTCATGGTCATGTATCATTTGACAGTTCCATTCAGGTCATAGGTCATCTGTATTTAAATGTAGACAGTCAGACCAACATAGACTACATTGTGAATGAAAAAGTGTGTAAAAGTGACAATTCATCGACCATGTTTGTGAGTAAAAGTTATCATTCAGAACCTCAGAAGAAAGAAAAGAAAAATACAGAAAAAAATCAAACTCGAGAACGTCGTTCTTCATCACAATCAGAAACAAGCAATGATGACCAAAACCAAAGAAATGACAGACTTGGTTTTGGCTCAAATTATGGTGACGTGCACCAGCCTCACCTCCATCAAAAGACATCAACCCCAATGAGAAGACCATTACATCATCCTATGGAAGGTCCATCAATGAAAATGCCACGCCTGTCCCATCCACAATCACCTATGTCACCCAGTAATATTGGAAGTAGGAACTCATCTCATCCCGGTTTAAGACTTGATAATCGAAATGCAATGGGAGATAACTCAAGCCATCAATTTGATTTATCACGTCTGCAGCAATCAAACATATCTGAGACATCATTTCACCTTCAGCCACACATCAGTAGCAACAATTCACAGCGTAATACATCATCATCATCACCATCATCCAAAACAGTACCGGTAGTCAAACAAGAACCTGTGCAAATAGATCTTAGTAATGTGAAGTCAGAACCTCAAGATGATGATGGGGGTAGGTAGCCACATTTTTCAATTATAAGGCTTTTGTGTAGAAAATCAACAGTTGAATCTGAAATCTTAAATCTAAATAAATTTTACAAAATAAGTACTAGAGGATATGGAATACTTTTAAAGTTGGCATTCTGATCTGAGATTTTTTTTTGCATCAAGCTTTTAAATCATTAAATAGTGGCAATGGAATAGCTCAGTCAGTAGCAAGTTGGATTATTGTCCACTAGTTTAGGTGCCATTTCAAGCAGATTGTGGACAGTAATTGTTTTTCATGCTTATGTCAATTTCATTCTGTAATTTTTCTATATTTATTACAGGGACAGAAGATATGGGAAATGAAATGTCTAACGAAGAATTTCTAGCTAGTCTACATGATAAAACATCTAGTATATACCCTGTTGCCTTACATTCAAATGAAACTTCAGCGTCTAATTCACAACTCGATTTTAACTTACCTATTAGTTTTCAACAGGGAGCAGGTAATGCTGTGTTTTAAGTTATTTTTACATCAGTGAGTTTGTAGTAAAACCTCACCCCAAAAATGATTGGTGAAATACAATTCCCATTTTACCTATCATAGTACCTTAATTTGCTAGGTCTAACTGTCTTTGTCATGTAGATGTCCAGCCTCATGGAGCCACTATCTTTGTTTTATTAATTAGTATATTGTTTTGTCTATTGTAGGAGGTGCTGGTCCTTCTTTTGCTCCCGATGGCTCAGCAGTAAGTATTTATTTTCAATTCTTTAAAAAAATTCAAGAACTTTCAATGTAGAACTCTGTGGCATGAAAATTGATAGAGATGTTTGTAATTTAAAGGGTCAGGTGGGCCATTTTTATAGACATACTTTAGTCTCAGAAAGAGGAATTTTATAGCCTAATCAATCAGTAATAGTAATAGTGACTCATCAATTTAAGTTATTCTATGATATATAGATAAGACATTGAAATAATGAGTTTAAAAGTATTTTTAAAGGAATTATGTAATTTTCGTACATTTCTAGTACTTCTGAAAGCTATTTACATTTCAAGGCTAAAATCAACCCCCCAAAATGCCGCATTTGTCCTAAAAGCAGAATTTTAATTGAAAATTATTCTGAAAATGTTTGAATATCACAGAAATGCAAACACTTCAAATATATTATTACTACTTGAATAGCTATAGATTTGAAATTATTTGTCTCATACAGAGACATTAATAATGATGTAGAACACAAATTGAATTTATAGATTTATGTAACTTTGTAAAATCTTATTTAATCAAAGATCTTATTAAATTACTTAAAAAATTCCAAACTCTTTTTATATAAAGTTACCAATAAAAACCTAAAATACATCAATTTCATGTAGCAGATACCATTGAAAGTTCTTGAAAGGGTGAAATTCAACCAAAAATATCAAATTCAAAATGTGTAAGGAAATTATATGATGGCTAACAGACATAAGTACAATTATATTCTCTGCTGGCTTTTGTCAAACAGAGCTTCTACTTTTCTATATGCATTATTCTCAATAGGACTCCAATTTCTTCAGATGCTTTCTGAATTGTTCGTTAAGGTAATCTTGGAATTGGATTGATATTCTTCCTCATATGAAAATACAAATTTTTCACCTATATGTTGTTTGGATTTTTAGTTTTTAAACGTTAGCACTTGGTTTATTTCATTGAAATGGTCATGGAAATTGTTATAACAAATTTAAGTTACAACAATAGAAATATCACAGTCTTCATAATAGTAACATGATAAAAGAAATGTAACAAAATCAGATTGGAATTTTGTTAAAATGACTATTTCAATTGAGTACATCAGTGTATTGGCATACAGTACTTATTTTCCTATTTCCCATCAGCTGTCCTGATGAGGAGTTTATATCCCAAACACATTTCATTTTCTGATATTTATTAGGTTGAGTTTCATCAATGATATGTTGGGCAAAGCCCAAACCTTTTCATAAAACATGGTGATTATTTTTATACTGAAAATATGAAAATAAAAACCATTTCTTCAAGATTTTGAGAATCTTGTTGGTTGACTGTTTCCAGAGCTCGCAAAGAAAAAAAAATGATTTTAGGGGTGTTATTGCACCATAAATTATTTTGGCTCCCTTTTCGTTTGACTACAACTTTATGGTACTTTTTGTGCCTTTATGCATAGAAAATTACATAAAATTTGGAAATAAATGCATTCACCCAGAAAGCATCAAATATGTACAAACCAGATTCTCAAAAATGTGAACTTGCAAGAACTGAAGCTTTGGACAAATAGGATAAAGTAAGCCAACTCAGATTTTATGTAAAAGCCAGAAAATGGCTCCAGTCTGAAGGCTCAATTTCTTCTATTAGTCCAGGCAGGAGTGAAACATCTTAGCCATTATTTCATATGGCATTACTGGAACGTCCATCAAAGAATGTTTTAAATCTTGGCTGTTGATTTAGAATTTCTGTTTGCTTACAATCCCGCTTGAATTGGTCTGTGAAATATGGCTGAATTATTTTTCTCAAACCCAAAGTTTTGATCTTTGGAAAGGTTATCCATATTCAAAACTAGTTGCCCTGATGAAGTATATGTTTCTGAACATTTGTCAACAGCATGAAATGAGTACTTCAGTCTTTCAAGACTTGCAAGAAATGACAAATCAAAAGCCACTTTTGTAAAAGTGTGCCCTCTCACAAGTGCTATAACTCACTATGTGGCCCAATAGCCAAGAAAGTTAATGACATTCCCATTTCCTCCCTATATGTCGAATGTCTTTTTGACTTAAATAGTGAAGACATACAGAGATTTGCATAAAGTCATTTGAAAATCTTTTCACTGTTTGAATTTAAATGACATTTGATATATGATGTTTCACTCCCAACTCCCTCACAGATTGCCCTCCCTTGTCAGAGCATAACTGATCCCAAAATTGGATTTTTGCAATTGAAATATTATCCTGTCCCCTTTGGCTCTTGATTAAGATTTAAAAGCAAACTGAAAGTAACATGACAACTTTCATGTCATTTTCAGTTTCCTTAAATTTCATTATCATTTGAAGTTGATGTCAAATTTCTTCTAAAAATTGGGCAAAAAATAAGAAAAGAGGGAAATGTTCATAAATATAAGTTTCTTAAAAACAAAGGCACATAGATTTTGTGGATATTATTAAAAAAAAAAATGATAACTTTTTGTAGATTAATTTATTTGAAAAAATTGACACTTTTTTTGAATGACATTAATTTTGTTAAAAAGCGATGACATTTTTGAAATTTAGATAATGTTTTGTATAATGACATCAATTTATGATAATGAAATAGAACAGGTAAGTAAACTGTAAGGCCCTGTATAGTTGTAACTTATTGTGATTAAATTGTCTAAGATCTTGTCAGATTTTTGCCTTCTGAAAGGCAGGTTGTTGTATTGAGAGTGCTTGTTCAAGTTGACATTTCTAACACATATAAATTAAATCCAGTTTCTTATACTATTCAGTTGAAAAATTTCAAACATATTGTAATATCATAATGGGAACATATTGAGCCCAAATAGCATGTACTCAGTTAACTACTGTTCACTATAAAAACTGTTTTTAATCTGAACATTATTAATTAACTTATTTTGTGAACACAAATGATTGTGCAGGTGACAAAATATCTGGTTTTATGAATATGACTAATAAACTTGTTTTGTAAACTTGACTACTTCTACATATAATAGTATTTGTTTTGTGCACATAAGTAAATAACTTTCATTGTGACCATGACCAATTAGCACTTGTTTTGAAAACATAACTGGTCTTGAGAACATCACTAGATAGTACTTATGTAAACATGACTAGATTGTACTTATTTTGTAAACAGTACTAGATAGTGCTTGTTTTGTAACAGGACTAGATAGTACTTGTTTTGTAAACAGGACTAGATAGTACTTGTTTTGTAACAGGACTAAATTGTACTTGTTTTGTAAACAGGACTAGATTGTACTTGTTTTGTAAACAGGACTAGATAGTATTTGATTTGTAACAGGACTAGATAGTGCTTGTTTTGTAACAGGACTAGATAGTACTTGTTTTGTAAACAGGACTAGATAGTACTTGTTTTGTAAACCGAACTAGATAGTGCTTGTTTTGTAAACAGGACTAGATAGTGCTTGTTTTGTAAACAGGACTAGATAGTACTTGTTTTGTAAACAGGACTAGATAGTGCTTGTTTTGTAAACCGAACTAGATAGTGCTTGTTTTGTAAACATGACAAGATAGTTTTGTCATCTGGAAAAGATAGTTTTTGTTTTCTGACATAATTTATCAAAAAACGTATTTCATAAACATGATTAATAAGCTTATAAATGTGTATATAAATAATTCATCTTGTGAAAAATGATTAGAATTATTGGTCTTTTCTTCATGTTGTATTCAACAAATATAAGTGATGATGGAAAAATCGGTGACCTTTATGCCTCAATGCTGATAATTTTACACAACAGAACAAGAGTTAATCTGAAATGTCTTGAGTTAGAGTTTTGAAGAAATTATCCTTTATAACTCACTGGACTAAGATAACTGGTGCATTGGTTCTTAGCTGCAATCTCAGTAAAATGTGGGCTTCTTCCTTTTTGGAGTATTTTATGCCTTATAATACTGAGCCAACTCTTCATGATTGAAGATCTTGCATCTATATAATCATCTATAGAGTGAAAAATTGTATCTCTGCTTTTTCAGCATTTTGCTACTCTTTATATAACTAGTAATTTCTAGAGCTTAACATCAACTTCACTCACCCATAAGAAGTACAGTTTATTTTGTAGTTCGGCAATTTATTGGGGGCCAAATGAAAGCCAGCTTAAAATCGGCTTTCATTTTACTCCGTGGAAACACAAAAGCCATCTTTTTCTCATTTGGCAATATGGGGTGTACTGGTCTTTCTGGTCTGTTGCATTTCTTGCTGGTCTAAATGGTAGTCTTGTACATCACAAGTTGTCAATAACATGCGTCTTTGCGATCAAGACTAAAGTCGTTCAGGAACCAGTTAGGCCTCAGTGTAAACACAATGCGTTTGGCAATAAAGTTGACTCAAGTTAAGTTAGAACTAGCTTTACCATACAATTCTCAGTGGAAACACGGTTATTATCTTGAAATGTTTGATACCAGTTTTTCCTTTTGAGTGTTTTTTTTTTTTTGGAGAAGGATCATATAGAAGGCACCATTTTCTTTGATTTCATGATAGTACAATAAGCTATAAATACAAATAATATACTGCACCAGACAAGGATTAAATGTTTCATTTTTTTAAGCTTGTAAGATATAGAGTTTCATCATAAGCATGCTAAAAATAGATTTCTAAGAATAAAGCAGTTCTCTTTTCTTGTTTAGGTTGGTGGATATATGAGTCAACTCATGGCAGGCACCAAAAAACGAACCTTTATATCACCTGAACAGAAAAGAGAGCTGTGTCTATTTACAGAAGATAATCCATATGCCACTTCCAAGGAAATCGTGGAGTTCTTTTACTTGAAATTTGGATTGAAACTTGCCTTCAATACACTTAAGAAAATTATGAACATGAAAGAACGTTGGTTGAAAGTTTAGGTGATATCTGTGCTGATGTGCTTGTTTTATGTCAGATCTATGTGGTATATGTTCATATTTTTGCCAATTTGATAATCCTTCAATGGTATAGAAGTACAAACTTATAGATGAATAAATGTTGTTGGTTATTGATGTGTTTGTTTTATACCAGATGAAAGATAGAATGGGTTTTAACACTAAAGATGTGAGATTCTTTTAAAAAAAATAGCTGATGAAATCCAATTGTATGTAAGGGAGAAAGTTGACAAGAATAATCTACTATTCCAAAAAAACAGTGTGAAATTTTGTAAAAAGGACAACCCTTGATAATTCTAGACAGGGACAGGGACATTTCTTCACCTTTTAAGTTTTATCTAGACTGTAGTTTTAAGAAATTTTTCAATAGTTTTGTGGTTAGTACCATATTTTTTTGGAAGCTTATACATTTGCTTTAAGCTAAAATTCCATATATGCGTCATGCGGACATAAATGGCCCTTGCGGATCCCTCATGCGTCAAATATGATTCCATATGTGCGTTAAACGTATGCGTTATCTTTCTTTTGACGCACAGACTTCTGAACAGATGGATGCTTTGCTGCATAAAAAAGACAGGGAATCACCACAAAATATGTCGCATATGTTCTCCTCGTGGAAAGGCGTCCGGATGCGTCAAAAATCGGAGACCATTTGACAGATACCGCTTCTGCATATATGGAATCATACCCTCTTAAACCAACCATATCGATTTTTAACGCATGACGCTTCGCATCAATTGATGAAATAATTTTTAAAAAGTGGTCCTGGTCCTTGTTACCCTATATAAGACATATAATCAGCTTAATAAAAGTAATTGAATAACGATAATTGAAGCAATTCTCTTTTCTGTTTGTTTAGGTTGATACCACATCGTTACAGTTAAATCTAATACGGAGTGTACTGAGGCCCTCTGAGACCAAAACACGTACGTTCATATCAACAGAGCAAAAGAGAGAATTGTGCTTATACAGTGAACAAAATCCCAATGCTACCTCAAAAGACATAGTGAATTTTTTCCATCAAACTTTTGGAAAGCTTCTTGCCTTTGATACATTAAGGAAAATCATTATCCAAAAAGAAAGATGGCTGTGATGAAGTTGTGGCTGGGGTGGCTCAATGAGTTAAAATTTCATGCTACCTCTCAATACCACCAGCAAATTTATCAAATTTTGGAAAGTACCTCATTTATGATACATTAAGAAAAATCATTATCCAAAAAGAAAGATGGCTGTGATAAAGCACTTGCTACTGTAGCTCAGTGAGTTAGGCACAACTTCCATAGCTACCTCTGAAGATACAGTGAATTTTATCCATCAAACTTTTGGAAAGCTACTTGCATTTGATACATTAAGGAAATCATTATCCAAAAAGAAAGATGGCTGTGATAAGGCAGTTGGTTCTGTAGCTCAGTGAGTTAGACACAACTTCCATAGCTACCTCTGAAGATACAGTGAATTTTATCTTTCAAACTTTGGGAAAGCTACTTGTATTTGATACATTAAGGAAATCATTATCCAAAAAGAAAGGCACGTGCTGGGGTGGATCAATGATTAGTTCACAAAATCCAAAGCTGCCTCTTTAGATTTCAGCTTTGGCTTTGGTGAGGCAGATGCTGAGGTGGATCAGTGAGTTGTTCACAAATCCCAATGCTACCTCGAAAGACCTCGAAACAATGCTCAATCTGAAAAGTGTAATATTGTGTATGATAAACATAACTTTTTCATATATGTATATATATAACTAAACTTCAAAAGTCTTAATTTAGATTATTTACATATAAATCATGAATGTACTGGTACATATACAAAAAATAATTTATGTCTGATCTTGCCCAATATTTAACAGTGTGTTTTGGTTTGAAAAAGTCTTAATTTAAAGGGACATATATGCTATTTTTTTATGACCAATCATACATTAGTCTCAGAAACTGGAATTTTTGAGCTTAGTGTTCACAGCTTACCGTTGAAATTTGAGCCTTCTAATACATGTGTGTCCAGAATTTTCTGCGTTTGAATTTTAAAATGTTAAAATGATGACTCGTCAATTTAAGATTCTCTGTGATATATAGAAAAGAAATGTATAGAAATAGTGAAATATGTGATTTTTGTACATTTATAGTGCTTCTGAAGACTATTTACATATATTCAAAACTAAAATCAACCCTCTAAAATGGCACACCTGTCCCTTTAAGTCTATTGCTGGAACAACTATTAGTGAATCAATATATTGCTTTAGGATGATATCACATGATCTTGTATTGATATTTGATTGATATCATAGCCCTCATATCTTTTCATTTTAAATATGAGCGATAAATGAACCATTGTGCAAATATTTTACAAATTTGTATCATTTTATGAAATAAACAATTTGAAATCAATTTGTCTCTGTTTTTATTCTGTAGGTGAAAAGTTATGATTTCAACTCATTGTTTCGAACTAAAAGACGGACCTTTATAGACAAACATCAGAAAAAGGAATTGTGCCTATTCAAAGAAGAGAATCCTAATGCTACTGGAAAGGAAGTTACAGACTTTTTCACCAATCGTTTTGGTGTTGAAATCCCCTATGACACCCTGTATAAAATTATTAAAAATAAACACAGATGGTTGAATGAATCAGATGATTAAAGAGAAATTGTTATCTCATTAATACTTTCTTTACCAGCAAGCAGTTTTCAGAATTTTTTTATATAAAAAATATGTACTACGGAAGTTTAGACTTCAGCATTCATGTGTTATGAATATTCTCAGTGTAGATTTTATATAAGTTATAACCACCTTGTTGTATTGCAGTAAGCATGGCATCATTGGTTTTAAGTTATTCATTATTACTTATATCTGCATGTCAGAGAATTTATAACAGTTATATCATGCATGCAAATATTACTTTTATGAATTAAGTCCAAGATGTATTACTGTTGTAAAAGCTTAATTTAAGTTGGTTGTATATACTATATAATTGCTAGTATAGCGCGCACCAATTCATACACATGAGTACATCTGGAAAATCTATTACTTAAATCTGGTAATTTGTGTCACAACATACATTTTTGTTTCAATTTCATTTATTTGTGTCATTTGGTCTTTGGTCTGTGTTGATGTTATGAAATTTAAGAGTTGGGAATATTTAGTTGATCACACTTATTTAAAGGGTTCTTCATGTTGAATAATGAGCCATATTTCAATGTTGTTGTGTAAGGAATGTGCCATAAAATTATTCATTCTTATACATTATATTGTGTTTTTTTTATTATAATATTGAAAATAGTGCTGAAGAAATTTTTATTTGTAGTGCAAACTTTATTGAATGCCAAAGGATGAAGAAGTATTTAACTGAAAAATTTTATAACCCAAAACTTAATTACTTACTTAACTAGTATACCGGTAACCTATAAATCGTTAGTTAAAGATGGGTTCCCTTATTTTCATTTATGAAAATGAAAATGCTAATACTTATATGAATAGAAAGTAGATGTGTTCTAATGACTTAGAAAAATATCAGGTTGTCTCACATGTCCATAATTAATTCATAATTAGCTAAATTAGAAGAGAATTACCACCAGAATTCCAATGAGTGACCTGATCAAGAAAGGTCAAAAAGTCTTTTTTTGTTTATCCAGACTGTACATATATGGACATTTTTGATTGGTTAAAACTCTTTAGTTATATGCAATAAGAACAAAATGATATGATTAAGAATACATGATAATTCATTAGAAACACCAATTCCTCAAATAGTTTGCTTAATTTGACACTAAAAAATGAGGAAACCCATCTTTAAATCTAAGAAAATAATAGAAAATTTATCAAACCCTCAAAAAGTGTAGACAAATTACCAAACCCTAAAACTGCATATTCCAAAATATTTGAAATTGAGATAAAATGCATTAATTCCTTCAAAAAGAAAGCCATAGAGATAAATACATATTCAGGGTTCAAAAGTCTGAAATTATATATGGTAGCTAGTCTTTATAATTTTGTGCTTACTATTACAAATTATATATAACAATTTTGTGTTAAAGCTCACAAACTAAGTCAATATTTTTGTTGTTTGATAGGTTTCTAGGAGCTATGGTGATGTCGATACGAATGAAGTCAATGAATGGAACCAGAATTATGTTGCACCAAGAAGTCGTATGTTTATATCTCGGGGAGAAAAAAGAGAGTTATGTTTAATACACAAAGTTAATCCAGATTATAATATTGATGACATTTGTAAAGAATTTGCTAAGAGATATGGAAAAGTGCTTCGAACTGCTACTGTTTATTATATCATTAAAACTAAAGAGAAATGGCTTAAAGACGATGACGATATTTCTGTAATTTCAATATAAAATTACCGTATATTTTCGAATAAAATGTGCAGTTTTTTTTTACATAAAAATGGGCTCCTTAAAGAAGGGGTGCACAATGAAATAAATTTTGAGTACTATAATAGTCCATACACTGCATTTTGTTGAACAATGCATCATAAAACAATGGTCTTTGCAAATTTTTAAGAAAAATTGTTGAGAGAAATGTGAAAAAAACTGATGGTGATAGCAAAAATTATTAATGTTTGAATTTTCTCCCAAACAAGACTCTTAATTTTTATTGACATATTGTAATCAATAGCAGCATTTAATTGTTTTTTTTCGTGATTTTTTGCTATAATCAATATTTAAAACAAAAACGTATGAATATATTTGCTAACTGTTGCTTAATCTAATAGTTTAATAGCTTACTCCATGACTTTATAACAAAATATTCAAAAGTTGTATATCCAGACTTCATAAAATCATCATTAAAAGGTTAACCCATCTATCATTTTATCAGACTGTGGTAGAAGAATTAAAAACCTGCTCTTCTTTCAATTGTCTGGTTTCTTAAAACAGTTTGCGAAAAAGAAAGCATTAGCCACTGCCTCTTAACTACATAGACTTATTCATTAGAAAACAACAAAAACGTTTTTTTTAACTGATCGCAGGGATAGTATATTAGTTCTTCCATTCTTTGTCACTAATTCTGTCTTTTTGCCATTTCCTAGATAACTGGCTCAGGTAGAGAAGAGATGTGGTCCAAGTTACTGGGGAATACTAGAAGTCGTATGCTAATTTCTAAAGCTGAAAAACGTGAATTGTGTCGTCTCTCTCTTCAATATCCCAATTCTACACCAGAAGAACTGAGTCATTTGTATTGTCAGATATTTGGCAAAAGAATAAAAGGGAATACACTGTATTATATACTTAAAGATAGGGAAAGATGGTTAAAAGATGATTCTTAATGTGATGTTCAATTTAAGGCCATGGTGCACAATTTTTGGGAGTTGATTTGGGTCTTGAATATATGAAAATAGTCTTCCGAAGTACTAGAGCTGCACGAAAATTGCATTATTGCTTCAAATATACCGCAAACTAAGAATTTGACTCTTGTCATTATATATTTTTTTTTATATGGCGAAGTCATCATATTAATTTTAAAATGAGGCTGATTCCACTTACCATTTAATACCATTTTCACCTTGGTTATTACCAATTACATGATAACTGCCCATGAAAATGTTGATATTTCCTTTGAAGTGACAATAGTCTAAACCTCAAAGGAGTCATAATTAGGTGATTAGGTTAATTCCAAGAGATTGTAAAGGGTTTTCTAGATTTTAATGTGTATTGGGTACACTGATAGCATCAATTTGCACCATTCTAATTTTCAAGATGCCACTAAAACTAAGCATTTTATGATGTCACTAATCGCAAAGGACCTTATGTGATAAAGCATAATTTGAAATTGAAATGGTGAAAATTGATGCTATCAGTGTCCCTTATACACATAACAAATTTAAAAAAACCTCTTTACAATCCCTTTAATGTTTTATTGCTTTAAAAACTGTCAATTTTTTTTTGTCAAATCTTATGCTATGTATATGGGTGGGGCCAACTTGAAAGTTTTTATTTTTAGTGCTGAATGTAGTTTGATAACAACATAATCACAATGATTTTGAAAAAATCGAATAAATTTATCTTAAAAACGTGTTTTTATTCATACAACCACGTAAAATAACAATTGGTGATATTCTGTTGATTTTGCTTTATATATGGTCACAACTGACTTACCAACTCGAGGTTGTCTGATGTTCAATCCTGGCATAAATTTTTGATTTGAATGACGTTAAAAGGGACAGGTTTGCCACATTCAGAGGTTGATTTAGGTCCTGCATATATCTTAATAGTTAAACTAGGAATTTCATTTTATATTTCTGTGTATGTCTTTGCTATATATGACAGAGTCTCATGTCTGCAGTTCCTGCAATTCCACTATAAAGTGTTCGATGATGTTACTAATCATAAAATCTGCTTTATATAACGCCCTTTGCTGTTAGTGATGTCATCATAGACTTACTTTAAGTCAATTGCAGGAGCATAGATGTCTGATTGAAAATTGGAGTGGTGCAAAGTGATGCTATCAGTGTCCCCAATACACATAAAGAAACCTGTTTACAATGCCTATAAGATATGCACTAAACTCTATGACAGTTTCTTTTCATCCAACCAATATATGTTAAAAATAATAAGGTGGATTTAAAGATCTCAATTTTTTTCTCTTTTCTACAGAAAATGCCAGTGGAACAAATTCAACTACTCTTCTCAATGTCTCGAAGGAGAGCTACCATAACTTCAGAACAGAAGAGAGAAATTTGTTTACTTCATCAGGATAAACCATCAAGAACCTTAGATGAAATTGCTAGTATTTTTCATGAAAAGACTGGAATACAAATTGCTATTTCTACTGTTCATGGAATTCTCAAGTTTAAAGAAAAATGGCTATGATCTAGCTAACCTGGAAAAAGGAATTTGGCAATTGTGTAAATGATGGATATCTGGAAATATTTGAGCAAAATATATGTGTTTAAAAACTTATTATAGCTGTTTATATGGCAAATCAGTGCTGAATTATATATTGCTTTCCTTAAATGCTATGCATTTTTCAACTAGAAATAAATAATCTATTAAATTATTTCCCATTTTGAATATTTTCTAGTCTGCTGCTTTCGATGTAGGGCTGTTGCATTTTGAAATGTTGTTTGTGTCAATGTTCAACTTACCCACTGTTAATTGATCTTACGTATTTGACTGATACATCTCTTCTGGAAAAAGTTTGTTATTTGGGTGTTTAAAACTATGTGGACCAAACTTAAGTAACAATAGTTTTAAATCTCATTTGAACATCAGTAATAACCTCTTTAAAGAAAACCGGTTTGTGTTTGTGAACTACCTCCTACGTTTGAAGAACAGGGAGCCCTATTGAGTATTCACAAAAGCTTTACTTGTTATTTAAGCATTTTCTTAACGCTTTGGTCAGTTACTAAAAAGGATTTTGAATTGAGGTGTATATCATCTTCAACTACTTATAACTGCATATTTTTTGTTAAAAATGGGTTGGCGTTTTAATAAATATATTTATTTCTGATAATAATATTTCCCTAAATGTAGCTTAAAGTCAATTTTATTTTATATTTTCTAGTGTTCTGCGGAGCAACTTGTTCAGTGGTATACTTCCTCTATATCTCGTTCCAAAACAACCATAGAACAGAAAAAAGAAATATGTAGACTGCATGAAGAAAATAAATCCAGGACTTTAGATGAAATAGCACTGATATTCTCTAAATCTAGTGGTCTGACCCTGGGCAAATCTACTATACATAGAATATTAAAAGACAAAGAAAAATGGCTTGCATAGTGTGCAATGGATGATTCTCACTACTTAGGAAAATGATCTAAAATGCTATTGCCATTTATATTAATGTTTTTAAGCTGTGCTATCTTCTGTATTATGAATGCATCAGGGATACCAGATTTTCTCTTTCTAGATGAATTCCTCTATTTTTCTGGCCAGGGGTATTTTTATTTCAAAATAAAATTACTAAAATTTAGTTTAAGGGATGTAAAGATTGCTTCTAAGGACATTATTCCTAAAGCATCTTAAAAATAGTAAAACTCCAGTTAAACCCCACATAAAGGAGGCTGTAGACCCCTTGTTCTTCAACTGATATTTTTCATTTTTTCCTATTTTTTTTAATTCCTTACTGGAAACTCTGGTACGTGTAAATCACACTTTTCATTTGCATGTCGGTTTTGAACACAAAGTTATGATTTGGTTGAAAGAAATGTTCTTCCTAAAAGCTTAAGAGTTTGTACAGAGAATTGAAATATTAAATAGAAAGCTAAATGCTGTTGCTACTTGTATTAGAGTTTTTATGCTGTATTATCTTCAGACAACTGATATATTTCAGTCTGATGTTTAACCAGTAGTGTTTGTTCTTGTGTCTTCACTTTGAGATATATCAGAGAGCTTAATCATAAAACCTATGTCGTGTGAAGCAGACCATGATTACTTCTTTCGGAACCCTTAATGGTACTTCTCTTTGCAGGAGTCCATTACTATACAACTTTTACTCTCGATTTTTGCCATTGTCATACTTAGGACGTGATTTTGATTTACGTAATTACCTTGCTTGTAAGCATTTAAATTTTTATTTTTTAAGTTAATTTATTATTTTTTACTTTTGTAGGCCTCGATTTGGTTAAGCATGTTTGGTCAGAGTTCAAGGTCATTTATATCAACTGAGGTTAAAAGAGATATTTGTTTGTATAAGGATGCAAATCCTCAAGCCAGTCTAAGAAATATTTGTGAACTTTGGTAAAAAATATGATATAAAATTACAAGCACCAGCTGTGTGTAAAATATTGAAAAATAAGGACAAATGGTTACAATATCATTGAATGATTTTAACCATGGTATATTCCAGCAAATTTATGTGTTCATGAACAATTTAAAATATAAATTTTAGCTGTTTATTGCTTTGAATTGAGGTAAATGTAGTAATTTAGTGGGACGAATTGATTTGTTATTGGTACTATTCTAAACCTGTACATGAGGTGTTTATTTTGTTTTTAATAAACAGGTATTTGTCTATTTATCTGAGTATTATTCTAAACATAAACAAGATCAGTTTATTTTGTATTTAAATAGGTATTTGTCTATTTATCTGAGTATTATTCCAAACATAAACAAGATCAGTTTATTTTGTATTTAAATAGGTATTTGTCTATTTATCTGAGTATTATTCCAAACATAAACAAGATCAGTTTATTTTGTTTTTAAATAGGTATTTGTCTATTTATCTGAGTATTATTCTAAACATAAACAAGATCAGTTTATTTTGTATTTAAATAGGTATTTGTCTATTTATCTGAGTATTATTCTAAACATAAACAAGATCAGTTTATTTTGTATTTAAATAGGTATTTGTCTATTTATCTGAGTATTATTCCAAACATAAACAAGATCAGTTTATTTTGTATTTAAATAGGTATTTGTCTATTTATCTGTGTACTATTCTAAGCATAAACAAGATCAGTTTATTTTGTTTTTATAAATAGTTTGTGTTGAGCATGTTATTTACTTTGTCAAAAGCACTCAATCTCGAAAGTAGATTTGTGAAGTATATTTTTTTTTATTAAACGTACAAGCTTCAACAATTTGTATTCTTTACTTTGTGTGTTGAATCCACAGAAAAGGGTCACGGGGGAAACTAGGTTAAAAAAAATTGGTTCTTATCTCTAAGTCTTTCAGAGTAAGCGTGTATCTCACTGATCATCTGCGGCCTCGATGTTTAATGAGTCTTTTGTTCATCAGAGGTCTTTCATAACTATACAACAGATTCCTTATGTAATCCAATAAATCTATTAAACAAAAATGCATTAAAGTCAGTAATTTTGAAACATGCTTAGAAGTGTGTTTTAATAATTATTTAAAGAGCAGGATAATGCCGCTGTCCTGGCAAAATTTCCCTCATTGTACCCTGCATGGCGTTGCCCGTCTTCATTAGCCCACATGGTGCAGAAAAGTAGGACGTAAAACTCCATTTCATTTCATTTTTTTAATAATTATTTAGTTTAATGGATATAACATCATTGGATTTTATTAATATTTTAACTTCTGCGTTCGCTTTATTGAAAACGGTCCGATTTCCAACTATTTTCGATCAGTTTAAACTTTGCTTTATACTAGCCTATGTAATAAATTTCTCAAACTATGCATGGGAAAAATCGTTATCATTTACCATTGATTCTGTTTAATTTTGTAGGTGAGGCCCTATGCATGTGATCAGTGTGGTGTTAGATATGCTCATAAACATGGTCTTGGACAACATTATAAGGAAAAGCATCTTCAACTTAAAGTGTCTTGTCCAATATGTAATGCATCTTTCACAAGAAAGACTTCTTTAAAACGGCATATATTAGCTCATTCCAAGACTGTGGACCAAAGCTTACAGTGATCGTTATATTAAAAGGATACTACTTCTGAGAATGGACATAAAATTTAAAGTTTCAAAGTCAACAAGTGTATATATTTATCAGTTTGACTTACCAGGTGCCACGACTAAAAAATATAATCTCTATAGAACACAATACAAATTTTGTTTTAAGAATTTTCAATTGAACTTTAATTTGTATTGCAATAAATCATTTCTGGCTAACCAACGACAATTCCTTAACCAAGGTCCAAAAGCAACCAAGTTATTATTAAGGTAGCCATGATATTAGTCCAATAGTTATCTTAGATCATTCAAGATGGAGATGTGACTTTTCTGAAAACTGCAAATATGAGCCAAGAATGCATTTCTCTCACATTGGGCAACTCCAGGCAGTTTCTGTAAAACAATCTATATTGCAGAACGCTAGCTTATGTTTCACAATCGACCGTTTGAAACTCTTGGTAAATGATGTAAGCTGTTTCTTGGATCGCTCAAGGTGGGGAATTGACTGGTCAATCTCTCTCTGTTTGATAAAACTAGCCAAGAATCAGAGGCGTATCTAGAAAATGACCGAGGAGTTTGCCAAAAATGCCCCTGAGACCAAGGGAAGCTCTTATAGTATATAATGTAAAAGTAGTTTTGTTTTCACTTTTGTGTGCATCGGGAATCCCAGACTTTCTCTTTTTATGGGAATTCCTTTATTTTTCTGCCCTGTGTTTTTTTTATTTCCAAATAAAACCACTAAAAATTGCGTTCAGGGTTGTAAAGATTGCTTCTTAGGACATTATTCCTAAAGCATCTTAAAAATAGTAAAATCTCCACTTAAACCCCACATAAAGGAGGCTGTAGACCCCTTGTTCTTCAACTGATATTTTCCATTTTTTCCTATTTATTTAATTCCTTACTGGAAACTCTGGTACGTGTAAATCACACTTGACTAAGAATAGTTTTGGGAAAGTCTTTATCATCTATTATAATTGTTTCATTGTAGGCAAAGGTGTTGATAAGTTCTCAATTGCTTCTTGATGGTTACAAACAAGTTGGCCAACCAGTTTACAAGACGAAATATCATATTACTACCTTTAAAAAAGAAGCAATAATCGAAGATGAAAGTAAAAAGGGGACTTTACGACGACAATCATTGAGAAACAGAAATAGAAAATGAATCAATGTTACATGGTCGTCATTGAAGACTAAATGTATTAAGAATTATCTTAAACAACATGCTTTTTCAGTTGAATATTTGTTTTCTTGTTATAGTACAGTTATTTTATTATGAAAGGTTCTGAACATTTCTTTCCGAGACAACATTTACTTGTGACGAATAAGATCGACTTCATCCTCGTTCACTTGTATAGCGTCGTTTTGTTGCATTATAGGAGGCTTTATTTTTTTCGACATTTTTTTAATATGGCTAACCAACAATAGTTTTGAATTGCCAAGTTTCTGAGTGAAATATTTAAATGAGACTTATTGGGGTGGCAAAATAAAGTACATCTCCCAGATCTCTCCTGCAAAAGCTCAATCAAAATTGAAGATTTAAGGTCTGAACTGCCAAGCCAAATTTCGTAAAGTCGTTACTACAAATCAGTTTTAGAAATATATTGGTTAACATCTTCTGTAATAAGTACTGTGCTATCTTCGTCATTTTACAAATCAGAAAAAATTTCAGAATTGGCACAGATATACAAACTACATGTCATTGCAATTCCAAGCGTTCATTTTGAAGTCCAATCTTAATTTTGAATTTATTCTCGTTGTAGGTAGAAAATGATAAACTAAAAAGAGCATGTCCAGTGTGTCATCAAGTTATGCATAGAAATTCTGTCAGTAGGCATATAAGGGAGAAACATTACAATATCAAAAGATTATCTACCATTAACAGACATTGACTGTTCTTTATCAAATGAAACGACTGATTCATCTCGAGTTGGTAATTGAAAATTTTGTAATGTAATGAGTTTTTTTTAAGGTGAACTTTCTATATGGAGCAAGAACTGCAAGATGTTGACTTCACATGTATTAAATTTAAGCAAAGTTTTAATTGGTTGAATCTGTGAACATGCCCTTGTTATATTTGTAATTAGATAGAAAAAGGATGAAGTGACACTGCACTAAATATATCAAATATTTCGAGCCTTTTTCGATAACCTTTTTTGTGGACCAAATCACTGAAAATACGCTCGCAACTGCAAAAGCGGTCCCGATAGGTTATTCTGTGTTCTTCAAGGCAGAATTGACAAATAAAATAAGTTGCTTTGTACACCGAATATTCATGTGTATTATGATTGAACAACAGAATACTTTTAACCCTATAAAATAATTAAATAATTCTTGTAACCCTACAATATAATTCTTGTAACTCTAAAAATTAATTCTTGAAACCCTACAAAAGAATACTTGTAACCCTACAAGATAATTCTTGAAGCCTTACAAAAGAAATCTTGAAACCCTACAAAATAACTCTTGTAACCCTACAAAATAATTCTTGTAACCCTACAAAATAATTCTTGAAACCCTACAAAATAACTCTTGTAACCCTACAAAATAATTCTTGAAGCCTTACAAAAGAACCCTTGTCACCCTACAAGACAATTCTTGTAACCCTACAAGACAGATACGTCTTATAACCCTACAAGATAATTCTTGTTTCTTGTAACCCTACAAAAAATACTTGTAACACTACAAAAGAATACTTGTTTGTTAGCTATTTTTTGTCAATCAATTAACTTTTTGTTAGTATTTTGTTAATGGTTTTCATGCTGTGAATTAAAATTGTTCATTGTAACGAATAAATGGTGTACTATACTATATCTTTAATGAAATTTCTATTTGAAATGACTATAGTGTATATTGTAAACTGAATTAAGTTTAAAATAGCGATGTGTGCCAATTGACTGGATATCATTGAAATACGTATGGAAAATCTTCGTAATAAAGAGTTTGAAATAAAGGAAAGGTAAATGGAAAATCCGACTTTTTTTTTTAAAGCTATAGCCTATTGAAGGATCATAAAAAATGTATTACTCCCCCCTCTACTGTCTTTAGTGGAATAATCAAAATTAAATTGAATTGAATTGGCAATATTAGCATGACTTCAACGTTTATGTAGTTAAATACTGAAAGACCAGAAAGAATTTATTTGCAAGTTCTTTTTTTATTTGCCGGTACTCCCCTCCTATCTGTTAAAAGCTTCCTTTAGTGCATCATCTGTTCCAGACAATGACAATTAACACCGCTATGCACACTATAGGTTTGAAAAACAGGAAGTTACCCTGGTTTAAAACAAGAGCGTCATTTCTCCTTATGTTGTCTATTGTGTCCGACCTTGAACCTCAAACGACGACCTAGCAATTTGACCGTCATGCAAGATGATACAAAAATGCATTCGTTATGCAGCAACGTTTGTAACATTAAAGTTATTGAGGTAGGAGAGTGTTGTATTCAATTGTTCACTTTTTCAATTTTTTTCGTATAATTTTTATTTCAAACTAAAAATCTCGCTCTTCTCTAAACGTATATACGAAGTATCACCAATTCTGATTTGGAATTCTGTTTGTTTTTTGTAGGTCCAAAGTGCCAAAAGTAAAGGAAATTGTCCGATATGCGGTCAACAAATGCATGCAAGATCAGTTAAACGGCATATCAGAGAACAACATTTGAAAATTAACAGATATGCAAGGTTTAATCAAGATATTGATATCCAAGATTCTTATAAAGAAACAATGAATCAAGATATTAATATTGCTGGTGCTCATGTCAAAGAAGAACAAATAAGTCAAGATAGTAACATAACATTCATGTAGTCGTTTTTGCCAGAGAAAAATATAAATCAAAATATTATTATATTATAAATGTTATTACAGAAAACATTAACAAAAGTTTTCAAGATATTTATGACGAATGAAGATAGTAATAAAACAGATGCTTATATCAAAATGAAACATAAATAAGAGTTTTGTGTAATAAATGTAATGTAGAACAGTCTGTGTAAATGATATTTTTAACGAACTTTTCCTCGAAGTTAATTATCCCTGTTAGGCAGAAGGAAACGTTCATGGAGTATTGTGTTATATTGTAAATATGAGTTATGTAACGTGTTGAGATTTTAAAATTTATTCATCGTATACTTCGTTATTGAGGTACATGTATATTGGATAATGGATTATGTAGAAACAAAATTTGATCTGATCACAGAAAACGTTAGTTGTATATCGCTCTCTAGCTAGGGCTGATTATCCAGGTTTTAATGGCATAGAGTTAGAACAACTTTTCTGAAAATATAACGTGAAGGTGGAAGAAGATAAACTCTTTTCGGCATTTTCTTGTCTTGTTTGTGTTAAAGTGTATCCATTTTGTGCTACCCCTCAACTGTTTCTGTTTCTAAAACAAGCCACAAAGTGCCAAAATTTACACATAATATGTGTATTCAATGGCTGTGACTGTTTTATGATTCGGTCAAGTTCCATGCATAGCACTCGATAGATAAATCGTTTTCTGTCACCTGGAGAATGAAGTGAAGTAATGCCTTTGTTGCATAACTACGTAATCAGTAGCAGCTTACATTCGTATGCATTATTTTCTGATGCGTCTTGTGCGTCGCTTTACTTCCTTTCTGGTCCGGCCTCAAAACATGAAACACAGATAGCTTTATTAACTGCATTTCAATTTTTTAATTGTAGGTACCCAATGTCAAAAGACAAAGAAATTGTCCAGTCTGTGGCCTTTTAATGCATGAAAAGTCAGTTACAAGACATTTAAGAAAGATACATGCAAACAGAAAAGAACCTTTAAGATTGGATACACATTTTGACCCATTTTGAATTTTATACTTTTACCATTTATCTTTTAACTCTAATAAAATTTTATTTAATATACGATAACCAGTTATTTTTTTATTATTGAAATTAGTAATGATGGTCTTTAATTTACTTTGCGTTGATAACAATTCAAATATATGCACATTTTTGTCATTAATAAATGTATGTACAGAGGGTACTTTTAGGCCAAAAGCGTTTGTGGAGAATTTATCCAGTGGAATCGTGTTTGTTTTCTATGTGAAGCTACAAAACATAATATACTAGTAAATAAAGCCATTCCAGAAAAGCGTTCAGATGGGACAATAAACCGAGTGCTACAGGCTGTACACCTGAAATATCCCTCGACGGTTTCAAATCGAAAAAAAGCAGGCAAATGCCACTGTCCTGGCAAAATTTCCCTCATTGCACCCTGCATGGCTAAGTTCGTCTTCATTCACCTACATGGTTTCATTTTCAGAAAAGAGTTTATGTCTAGTGCTTAGCTCATGAGGACTGTGTCGGACCCCATACGTGTGCTTTTACTCAACATGAATCGTCAAAAGCACACAGACTCAAGTACCATCAAACCGATTCTATGCCTTTTCCATATCAAACCCTCACTTGCAGCTATCACAATGGAAACTTAGTATTGTCTAGCCCAGTGCTTCTCGACAGGGGAGGAAGTGGAAGAGCATAGTTAGGGGTTATTATCAAGAGGGTAAATGGGGAGGAATCTACTGCTGCCATTTCCAACCATATATTTGGTGGAGTGTGTGTTCGTGTCAAAATGACTGATTTATTCATTGATGATTTATCTTTCTGAGGTTGAGAAGCACTGGCCTAGCCAATTGTACAGGTTGATCACCCGACATCCGGTTAAGCAAGTGACCAGTTGATTGAAACAATTGTGGTGTTGAATGTTGAAAGCAAGTTTTGCTGAGATATTATCCCTCTTAAGGGTTTGAACCGATGACTCGAATAGTTTGTGCGTGGAATATGTTGTGAATACCAAAGATTCTTCTGTCTGTTATCAACATTTGTTGTCGATGAAATTTCGTTTTCACCAAACTTCATGTGTAAAAAAAATCTTAGAAGATTGATGATTCCTGTGGCCTTTCAAAAGCCGTATTTTTTCTATTGCTCTTGTTCTGTTCAAATAACAAAGTTCACCTCTTTCTTTACTGCAAAACAAATCAGCTTACGGCTATATACCTAGATCCACAGACGTGATATGCAAAATGTGATTCCATCACAATTTGGGCACATACACCCAATTGTTTGATATGTGACTGGATTATAACCAATGTTTTGGGATTACAAGTTTTTGAGAAATCTACAAATTTCTATGATATACGCCAACATTAAACGGATTTTTTTATGTCTTGCAGGGAGATTATTGGAAAAAAGGAAATTATCCAGTTTGTTTTATGTCTATGCAAAAAAATTCTGTATCAAGACATGTAAAAGAGAAACATCTTCAAGTTAAATACCCATGTGATGTCTGTGATTACAAATCTAGCAAGAAATATAACTTAAAAATACACAAGTTGAAATACCATAGTAGATAGTAAAAACTCTAAGGTAATCATTGCCTTTTCCGGCACCAAATAATTGTCAAAATAATTGATAATATAGCTTAATATACCACCGATTTACGAAAACGTTTGCTTTGCATTATACTGTAGAGAAAGTAGAAGTATTACCGATAATAACCCAATATAGTAATTGAAGCCAAGCTTAAACTTCAAAGATTCCACCAGACAATGTTTTCGGACAGCAATGAACACTGATACATTGTGGAATTTCTATTCCGGCAGATGCTCTCCACCCACACATAAAATGTTGATGATACATGTATATAAGTTCATTGCATTTAAATGGAAGTGTTTACCTTTCAGCGGCGCTTCTTGCCTGTATCAATGACCAGAGAAACGGGTTGAAATATCTCCAAAAGTACTATTACGACATATGTTTGGATCGAACTACCATCTAAAATCTAAATCATTTAAAATGCCATAGTTTCCTACGATTTGAAGTTAATCCGAAATTCCAACTTTTATTTCTTTTATTGATTTTGTTTCATATTTTACTTGCAGGATTCTGATTTGGAACCAAATAAAAAACGATGTCCAACATGTAAAGCCGTCATGCATAAACGATCGATCCACCGACATATACGAGAAAAGCATCTTCAAATAAAATATAATTGTAGTGTTTGTGGACAGCAGTTTAGTCAAAAATACAATTTAACTCTTCACATACAAAAACACCACTCCAGCTGGGTTCCTTAGTTAAAACAAAATCACCAATACGTGGTTGAAATAACCGAAATAAATGTGATTTTTACTGAAGGGCACTTACACGACTACACTCGGTTGAATGTGTTAAGACATCAAGACTCGATTGAATTGGTTGTAAATGAATGTGTTAAAACATCAGTACTTGGTTGAATTGGATGATATGATGTATTTTTACTTAGACACATATAAGAGATCAATTCTTGGTTGAATTGGTTAACTTAAATGGACATTTACAAAACATTAATACTCGATTGAATTGGTTGAAATGAATGTATTAAGACATCAATACTTGATTGAATTTGTTAAAATAAATGTATTGAGACATCAATACTTGATTGAATTGGTTAAAATAAATGTATTGAGACATCAATACTTGATTGAATTGGTTGAAATGAATGTATTAAGACATCAATACTTGATTGAATTGGTTAAAATAAATGTATTGAGACATCAATACTTGATTGAATTGGTTAAAATAAATGTATTGAGACATCAATACTTGATTGAATTGGTTAAAATAAATGTATTAAGACATCAATACTTGATTAAATTGGTTAAAATAAATGTATTAAGACATCAATACTTGATGGTTGAATTGGTTAAAATAAATGTATTAAGACATCAATACTTGATTGAATTGGTTAAAATAAATGTATTAAGACATCAATACTTGATTGAATTGGTTAAAATAAATGTGTTAAGACATCAATACTTGGTTGAATTGGTTGAAATGACCGTTGTTCGCGCCTATGCACATAGAGCTATCACAGTTTGAATCTCAACAGACAGCTATCCCTCCATTACGTCAGTCTGCCCACTATTTTAATCTCCAGTCTTGGGAGGCTTTCTGGTTTTCTGGTTAAGATAATTATATTATGTATATACAGGGAGTATTGAATGAGAATTTTAAGTAACTGGTAGATGTCGACATCTTGATGTAGATCGTAGCTCGAGGGAACATGCTTTTACTCTTCTCTTTATTTGTTATAAAATCATACATTTGCCCTGACATTTCCGATTATTTCGTTTTAGGTGCAGAATTTCATGGAATGTACATATTGTGGAAAGTTAATATCTAAAACCAACTTACAACGCCATATTAAAGCAAAACATCTTGGAGTTCGTTTCCCGTGTCCAGATTGCGGCAAAGAGTTCAGTTTTAAAGGAAATTTAAAGACACATTTGATTTCCTGTCCTGCCTTAAACGACAGAAAATAGCCCATAAAGCCGTTTAAACCACACTCACTGGCTATAAGTAAATTGGAAAAGCAATTGGCTAATGAAAAAAAGCCTTACAGTGAACATTAGACCAAGACATTTTCTGGTGTTCTCTGGTTGGGAACCATGAACGTTGGCGGTTGGAGACGGGTACTAGACTCAGTAGCAGTATTCTTAGTCGTGATATTCTTAGTTGATTGGCACGATTTTTCAATAAAATAACATCAACACTAAGACTTTTATAACTAGCAGTACACTTATGGTTGTAGCTTGGAGGTTGTATCCATGAAGTTTGATGTATGTTAATAAAAGTGGTTAATACTTGAATTATAATTTAACTGTGTTGTACATAACATTTACCTTAAGTTCTAAACTTTTGTTGTCCAGAAAATTAGTATATTATTAATTATGCATTTCTTATGTCATTTAATTAGGCTGGAAGAAAATTCTTGAATATCAATATTATGTTTTGATTTGTGTTGCCAGCCCACTTTTGTATGGTCAGCTTGTATTTGACACTATTGGGTGACTATTCCAAGAACATGGTGTAACGGAGAACGTAGCAGTAACTCAACCAGATGAGTTGGGGGCCCGTGGACACAATAATGTTTTTTTTAACATATTCTCCCCTGCATTCTGAGATCACAGTGCCTATTTAATACCAAGATTTTCAGACAGTAGTGCTATTTCACTCATTTATATATTTTCATAAATTCATATTCTGAATGGTGGTAGGGACCGATGGACGTGCATTAACCAGCCCCTATGGTAGTTGAGCCACTGGGAACAGTATAGCACATTTAATCATACTTTGAACGGGTTTGCGTTTTACTTGTATGTTTTAATATAGCGTTTCTCTGATGAGAGTTCGATTTCCTAAACTTTTATCTTGTGAGAATAAATTACAATAGAGTTGTGAACAGCACGCACTGAGCGTGGCCCGCGACATTTTGCTCCCAGCTTTAGGAACCTTTTGTACTCTCAGTCGGCATATGATTAAACATATAATGTGTATCTTATTTTGTATTGCAGACTTTGGATTTTGATGAAGATGGAAAAGTTAGTTGTCCGTTATGCGGTGTGAAATATCAACATAAACGAAGCTTGAGACTACACATGAAATCAACACATCTCCAAATTCGTTTCAACTGTCCACTTTGTGGCACCACTTTCACAAGAAAGTCAACGTTGAGTCGCCATTTGAAGAGTATACATTCTGATATCCATATTGAAAATTCAGCGACAAAACTTGAGATAGGAAAGGAATAGTCTTGGACGTTTTTCCTTTTCAATAATAGATTTGCGGTCCTATTCGCTTAAAAAGATTGTAGCACTCTCTTAATCTGATTGGTCAACCACTAAACTTTATTTTAAATTTAGTTCTATTAACCATTTACTGTACGGTATATCCTTAAATCTACATTTTTAACTAAAATAGGTTTTCGAGACTATCCCCCACTTCGATCAAAAGTATTACAAATTGTTCCTTTCAATAGTTGGACAAAATCTCCTTTCGCAATGCCTTCGTAGCGCAACACGAACTATTCCTTTATCCTAAATTATATTCTATTATGGATAAACATAGACTGTCCTAATGGTGTTGCGTCCCTTTAATCTTCAGATTCAATAACAAGTCTTGTTGTTCTGGTCCTATACTGATAGAGACTGACTTTGCTGGCAGTGACAATGAGGAGTATGTCACCAGAACAGCCGCACTTGCTTTCGAGCCCCCCATGCACAATCCGTAGCGAACGGCTTGGTTCTAGGTTCACCTTTACATCGATTAGATTATTGTTCATGCTTTACCCTCCAACCTACAAACTGGCAAAGAGAAAGCAGGGGTTCAAATCATAGGATACTGGTTCGACGCAATTTCCTTGGGCAACGAACGGACTCGCTGGACAACCCCGGCTCAATACGACAATAACTGGGGTTGCCATCTACACAATCTTTTCTATTTATTAACATGGAAACACAATTAATGTTCATTTTATCTTATTTTCATTAAAAGATTGCTTAAAATTATTAATCAATATATCGTTTTTTATTTATGGGATTGTCGTGTGCAGGTGGAGGCATGCTGCATACGTCGCACAAATTTGTCCAACAACTAAGTGCTGTATTGAATGAATAAGACACATCTTTCCAGTGGGATTAACTCGCCCACTCGTTTTCCATTCCCAACTGTCTGAGAACTTTAACGTGACTAGCTTATAGACACTTTCTTTGAAAAAACATTCGATCTACCAGCCAACGCCATTAATTAGTTACGACTATGTCCATGTGTTGAATTACTAATTGTTTTAAAACCGATCGAACACCAACTAAATTTCATTAGAATGTTTTGAAACAGTCATAGATCACATTGCCTAATGAATATTGATGATCAAATTTATTTCATTGTCTTGGGTGGAAATAAAATTTACATTTCAGAATTCGATATTCTCTTGGTTTGCCTACGTCTAGACCCAAACCGTATTCAATATCTAGGTAGTAAATCACCAATTTTAAATCCAAACTTGTACAAAACATTTCCGACCTGGTATTATCTGCTGTCAAATATAAAGACCAGCCCTCTGTTCAGTTTACTAAACATTACGGAGCTTTCTGTTGTTTTCCACTAAACAAATCGTGTATTAAGCGCGGAGGGAAATAAGGTTGGAATTGTTCTGATTGGACATGAGGCGTCCAGTGAGCGAAACTTTTCCCAATTTCAGTTTGTAGCACGTTATAGTTCCCTCTGCAGACAGAGGAACATGCACAAGAACGATCATAACCCTGGTCCCGGCTGAATGTTTTTTAACTGCTGTCCGAGATCATCTCGATAAGCACTGCAAAACTTGCTAGTTTGGTTTGATCTTCCACTATTCGTACAAACAACCCAAATTTGATTCTATGAAGGAACTCACCTTGAAATCAAACTACGAAAAGGGAAAAAAAATATTCAAAAAACACAATTTATAAATTGTTTCAATGTATGTTTGTAGTTATACAGTTCATCTTCTAAGAAAGAAGAGAAAAACCTGGTAAGCAACCTCGACAGTCGTCCCCAATTGAATTAGTCTGCCTCTTAATTGTTGTCTAAACCCTGGGAGGCTGGCGCCGCCTCTGATGGTAAGGTGGGTGTAAAGTGGATAAACAGTGAATAACGAATATTTAACCACTCCCTAACAAATATGCGTGCGTTTTTCATTTTTTTCAATTTCCACCTGCTTAAACCATAAGATTGTAGGAAGGGGAAGTTCTTGTGTTTCTTTAACAGTCGACATCCCTCCCATTGGTTTGGTAAAAAATATTGAAGCCTTTAGAACTTTAATACGATTGAGAAATGCATATATTTGCGTCTGGTAGTGGTATTCTGACGTCATAAAATTCGGTATTTTCGACGATAGACTAGATTTTTATCCTTTTCAAGAATGTTTTCCAGATCTCTGAAGATGTCAGAAAGACATATCAAGTACATCTACTCGGAAGAATTCGTATACTAGAAAAACTAATCCCAAAGGCGTAGTATAAGTGAGCTATTTTGTAAATTTAATGAGCTTGTAAGTCGCGGTCAAACGGTAGTCATTAATGTGAACAATATCTAATGACGGTTTATAACGTCTTGTCCACCTGACAAGAGTATTATTTCAAGAGATGTCAATTTGTTTTTAAAACAACCTACACCTGAGTCAGCAGCGACTGCTTCGGGCAATTAAAGATAGCAGTGTTATTTACAACATCCCTTTAGCTCTTGTTAGCGTTGAGAAGGACTGGTATGAAATGCGTCTCGTCGATCGAATGGGACCATATGGGATGGGAGATCCGGTAGGTTACAAACTGTGCGCATTTAAGATCCGTTAGAAGTTGGAAACAGAAAAACAAAGGCTAATGACATTGTCATGGCTAAATGGCAGTAAGTGACCCCAAGGATACGAAAATGTGTGATTAATAGACTTCTTGGTCTCAGGTGTCAGAACACTATCATTATTTTCTTTTATTGTCTTTAGTGATCAAATATACCACACAAATACAAACTCCTCTCGAGCTAATGTGACAAATGTAAGACAACTGGTCAGTTTTTACCTTTCAATAAATAACAAACGGATCTCGTGTAGATGGTCGAGAAACATCTGAAACTCACTTGAAATTTCACGCTTAGCTACAATATGTTGTTCATATCATTTGGCAATGTGTTGCACTTGGATGGGTATGGACTGATCAAACTCAATGACATGATCGCCGAACTAATGTTCGATGATCGATGTGTAGTGTAACAATAACAAAAGATGATCACGATGACTTTCACGATTTGGATCAAGATTTATCACGGTTCAATGACGAAGGAACCCCGTTGGATATACATACAGATCAACCATGGACATTATTGCATCCTGAATTTCTTTACAGAGCAGGGGATTTTTCTCCTTCACGGTCGATCCAGATTTTCAAAAGATCTTTTCAAAGATTATCTGCATTAATTGTCATTTTAAAATCAGTCACACATGATTCACTGAGATTTTTCTTCAAAAAATTATGACATTCAATCACCTAGGTGAATCACGCAGGAAGAGACAAACAATCCAAATCTCAATCCAATAGACCGCATACAATTTGATTAAATAATTATTTTCTTTCTTAATGAACAAGTTACAAAGCTAGTAAAAATAGCAAAACAGTGAGTACGAATACCATATTATTTTAAGATGCTCACATGAAATGAGGGGCGTATATTGGCGAGTAGTAGTACTAGGGCTTGCAGATTGGACGCACTTCATGGGGATATCAAGGGCAAAATGCATCCAATCTATAAGCCCCCCAAAATAGACCTATACATCCTACATTCCATCGATTCACACCCAAAAAAAGACATATACACCCTACATTTCATAATTAAATTAATTCATTTAAAAATAGGATGACTTTAATTTTTTAAAACACGAACAAGCATAACACATATGAATTTGTTTAATCTGTTAAAATGAACTAATAATGGATCCATAGTTGTTGTATATGAATAAATCCACGCAAGGAAGTAAATAGTAATATATAGGTCTGTCCCAACATCTTGAACTATCAAAAAAAAAATAATAATCAGAATCCTATAATCCCTCTTCACTTAGATTAGAATAATTAACTAAAAGAGCATATTAAAAATACCCTTATACAAAATAATTTCCTTGATTTGCTTAACATCCGGTTTTTGTATAGCTTCGTTTTTTATAGCCTCGTTTTTAACAATGTTATTTATGGGTTCTTTTTTTTAATCTTCTGTAAGAAAGATAACTCTTGTTTTGGAAAACAGACCACAATTTCTTCGTTAAATTAACTCATTTGAAAAAAGGATGAGTTTAATTTTAAAACACGAACAACACAAATTCGAAGATTATTCAGGCGATGGTATCTTTACATCAATATTTTCTCTAGGTTCAAGAATAATTCCAAAAGTAGCTAGCTTTGTTTCAAACAACAAATAAGCTATAGGATCTGTCGCGGAAGTGAAAAAGTCTGACGAGTTCGAAGAATTACAACTAATAAGAGAACTGCGAAATAGGAGATTAGAAGAAAGGAAATGAAATGTTTTAAAGTTACAGGATAAAAATGATAGTCGCACACACTCCAAAAACCTATTTTGGTTTAGATATACAAAAGTCATTGGGCTTTCTTCCTGGTTTTCCATGGGCAAAGTATCCTGGAGAAAAACATCTTCCGGGTCACAAGTACACTGGCCCAGGTACTAGGTTAGATCTACGCTTAGACGAAAACGGGTGAAGAACCAGTCAATAGTGTTGACGCTGCTGCACTTAAACAAGACATACTATACAGAAATAAAGACATAAAGTTCAGACACGAAGCAGACAAACAAATGATAATCGAACTTGAAAATATTCCAAATCCATCTTTCAAGGAAAGAATGCAAAGGGCTCTGATTATAAAACTGTTAAAAGCAAAGACGAAATTCGATATGGGATTAGCAGATGCAATTCATAAAGAATTCAGAAAAACTAAAAACTTTTTAAAAGTTAAAGTATTTGAAAAAGATGAAATATGGTCAGCGGATTTAATTAATATGCCAATTAATATGACTTTTAAAAATGAATAGCTTTCTCGATAAATATGGAACTGATACAACCACAAACTTTCAACTTATGAGATTGGCGAATGAGTTAAATATATCACCGTTTTATTATTGTATGAGAGATGAAATAAATGATCTCAAGGATAAGAAAGGTAAATTTTATGCATACTTCCGATCAAAAAGGAGTTTATCATTCTGCTTTGTACAAAGACTCTTCAAATAACTTATATTTTTTTTTCTTTTGGATTAGAACCAACTGAATAAACCAATTCAATTACCAGGACAAAAGTTTTCTGGACAGCTTTCACTGAAGAAATTATAATAAATTTAACTTAAGAAAAATGGCGCACAAATTTGGTTTAGGTTCATTATCTTTAGAAACTAAAAAACCTAATACTACAGCATGGATAAATAAAGCAAAACCTTACTTTGTGGATCAAATCGGAGACACTCTTCAAGGTGATTTAGATATGAACAATTTCAAAGTAACTAATTTAAAATCCCCGGAAAATGATAATGACGCTGTTCACAAGAAATATTTACGGGATCAGATAAATTCAATTGAAGTAAACAAAAACCATTTAAAAGATAAAATAAGTAATGTGAAAAGATTCTCCAAACGTCAACTAAATAATAAAAATTTTATTATTGATACTAAACAACAACAAGAGGTAGCAGGTTTAATAACTCTTCAACTGATTTATTTACCTCAATCGATATTCATAAAAATCATCAAGAAAAGCAATTTATAATATTTTCATCAATAATTGAACGTAATGTTAGAACAAAAGTTGGAGGTATATATACATGTGGTTGTATAAGAATCAATATTGAAAAACCAATTTTTTCAGTTCATCTAAATAAGATTAATGATTTAAAAGAACAAATATCGTTAGTAACTGTAGAAGTTTTTATTATTAAACCTGAAATAATTATAACAGATAATGAAAAAATACTGCCTGGTGGACATCTTTCTGAGCATCCTATTGTAGAAACAATTTCAAACTTTTGCTTTATCAGAAGTTCACTTAATTTAATTACCTAAAAATGGAACTAGAAAGCATTTTAGAAAAACAAAATGAACTGAAAGAAAAACTAAAGCACTTCAACTAATGCAGAAAAACATGGAGTAGAATTGATTCTGTTTTCAAAACATTAAGCACAATTCTAACAGTAGGAGTAACAGTGGCAACAGCTGTAACTGGTGGTTTAATGCTTCCAATGATTGTCCCAACTGTATTAGCTGCGTTTTAAATTCAATCTTGTGGATTGATTACTTTAGGTTTCACATCAAAACAGAAATCTCATTATAAAAAGAAAACAGAAATTTTAAATACATATCATAATAAATTATTTATCTTTTTCGAAAGATCAATGAAATTTTAGATAAATTTGATGTAGAAAAATCACCAATAAAAGCGAAACATTCCTAGTTAAAAAAAGATACTTAAAAATATGAATATCATTGAAATTTTAGACGATGAAACATTCATATCAAATGTGCTTTTTTCCAATGTTATTATGGCTGTTCGTGATAAATTTTCAACATTTAAAGGACAAATTGAATTAGATGGAGAGATAATTCAAGATGGAGAACACAAACAAAACATGGAATTTGTAGGCTTTAATGCCACTACTTTTCACAATTTCTTCGAAACATTGGATGTAAAATCAGATGCTTCTGATTGGTATTTCACAGGAAATATCATTTTACGTAAAAACGATTTCAAAGAAATAAAAAGATCAAAAAAGGGTAGTGGTACCACCCTACTCAAAAAGATAAATGAATATGCTGGTAAAAATTGTTACATACCAAGCGATGGGCACTGCTTTATAAAGTGCGTAAATCGTGTTTTGAACAAAGACTACAAAAAAGAATCTCAAGATTTCATCAACAGTTTTCAAAAATCAAATAAAAAAGGAGTTATAGCAACTGCTAGAATCAGTGAATTCAAAAAGAAATTTAATACTTTTTTCAAATCTATATGCCCAAAAATAGACATTTTCAACCAAAGATAGTATCCGAGGAATTAGATTGGGTATTTTACTTACATAAACCACATTTCTGTCTCATAAGAAGAAATTACAAAACCTTAGGCATTAAAGAAATAAAAGATAATTACGACGAAAATGTATGGAGAACTTGTAGAGATGATGACACAATCTAAAACTAAATGTTTTTCCAACAATTCATGATGGTTGTTTATACGCATGGGATTGCGAAACTTATAGCGAAAAAGAAACGAATAAAGCAATGCCTTATTCTTGCACGTTAATTAATTTAGAAAAACATAACTTTCCAGATTTAAATCCCACTGATAGTGTTCCAGAAGAATTTTATAATAAATTGATGAATATAGTAGAAATATTTGTGGGTAAAGATTGCATTGATCAAATGTTGCAACGTTTAGGAAAAGACCAAAAAGATTAACATTAATTTCTCACAACGGTAGCGGTTTTGATAACTGGATTGTTCTTAAAAATGCAAAAAAACTAACACAAGTCCACTATTTGATCCAATCCAACTACCAACTACTACGACTACCTAGTTTGCGATATCAGCATCCGCTGGAAGCTAACGTTAACTTGTCATCTACCTACCTACATCTTGGAGCTTGTTTGATAAAATATAACAAAGTTATGAAAGAAGTTGTATTCCAGAATATTTCCAATAAACTAACGGCTCCTTCTTTATCTTTAAAGGGTTTGATATTTTATCAGACAATCCATTAAAGGTGGAAGAGTTTCTGCTAACAGAAAATCATTTACAACAGATAAAATGGATGAAATTTGTGATGTATTAAAGGAATACACAGAACTCGAGAGTAGTAATATAATTGATTTATTTAAAGAATATAGTAAAAGAAATAAAGATAAAACGGAAGTTAATTCAAAACTTAAAAAAATGAAATGTACTAAACTAATGGCGTTCGATGCTAACGGTTTGTATGCTTCCGCCATGTCAGATTTAGACAGCGAATATCCTAAAGCGGAAAGTGATAGACCGTTTCTACCAGAAGAGAATAAAGAATTTGTTAAGCTCTTTAATGAGCAGAAATTCAGACCTAGAACAGTTATTTTAAAAGTCTGATTTGAATATCCTACTAACATGTTCTTCCAACCCATACCAGCATAAATAAAATTACTTTTACGAACAAAGGTAATAAGGAAACTGGCACTAAAATCAGATTTAGAAATGGTTTCTGATCATATGTTTTAACATCGGTTGATATTCAAGAAATAGCTAAAGCTGGTGGACGAAGTATAAGAATATTAGATGGTATAGTATATGAAGAAAATTTTAAAACTCCACCATATAGAGATTATATTTTAATTTTGAGAGATCTAAGAAATAAATATAAACGAGAAGGTAATCTTGTGGGTAGTAATTGCATGAAATTATTAGGTAATTCCTTGTATGGTAAATCTATTCAGAAGGATATAACTACATCGAGACATCTATGGAGTGAAACAACTTTAAAGGCCAACTTCGATTCACATGTCAAAAGCTATCCTAAAGTAAATGAGACTCAATATATCGTTGAGAAGAAAAAGAATGTGACTGTATACCTCCTAAATCTACACGACTAACGCCTGATTATTTGGGGTCATTCGTATTATCTCAGTAAAAAAATAATGAATAATTTTATTCATGTAATAGATGGATTTTATAAGCCGGAAATATACTATACAGATACTGATAATTTATACATTTCATCTAGTAATTGGGATAAATTAAATGAAGCTGGGTTGGTATCTGAAAATGATTATTGTAAAGGAAAGAATGATTACGGTGATGGTGGAATTATATATGGTTTATATTTAGCGCCAAAAGTCAAATATTATATCATTCTAACTTCTGGCGGTATTCTAAAAGACAAGAAAACGTTTAAGGGCTACTCTAATGATAAGATAAGTGTAGAAGATTATATTCAATTAGCTAGCGGACATGATTTGACGAATGAATTTAAGAAAAGATGGGAAAATAGTTTCACCAATGGAATAGTTATTCCAAAGGATGATGATAAACAAAAGAAAGTTTTAGAAGTTATCTAAATCTCGTTAAGAGAAAAGCACCGGACGATGAAGGAATTATGTATCCTTACAACGACGGAAAAGAATTGAACATGGATGACAACTATGAATTTGGTGATTTCGATACCTTACTATTCAAGGAGAGAATGAAGAGTTAGTTCTTTTGTTTTAAATGAAGTTGATTATAATTTCTTCGTTACCAAAATTCATAAACCTATTTTTACCATCTTTGATTTCCAGATTTATATCTTTAATCATATAGGAATTAAGTGGTAAATATGTTGTTTGAAATGGTTTCTCTATAATTCTATATCCAATCTGTACAGTGAATGTTGGAAAGCTGTAGATAATCTGACGTTTGTATGTTGAAAAATCCACCGTTTATCAAATTGCAGTGAATATTAATGACATCGATATCATTCTTGATATTAGGTTTGTGTGGTGCTAGTGTTGATTCCTTATATATGCCAAGTAAAGTCTTTAATAAATTTTCTACATTGAAATCAACTTGACTCTCATTTCTCAATATCCTTCGAATTCAATATTGTTTATACCATTAACACTTCCTCCATATTCAGAAAGGTAATCGTTAATGGCTACGTATTCATAGTTTCCTGATAGTTAACGTATGGTTTTGAATGTAACTCTATTATCTGTTGATATTTTTATTTGGTTATTATTTTCGTTGATATTTCTAGTGGAATTGTAAACAGAAATACTTTAATCCCAATTCATAAGAGTTCACACTCATAATCTAGAAACAATTTAATGTCTGTTTTATTTGAGGTGATAACGAATAGTTGTTCTATTTATAATCATTTTTATCTATACCTTTCTCTAGGAGTCTATTTAATATACAATTTACCTCATTATATTGTCTGTGTGATTGACCTTCTTTCATTGCCGCTAATATTATTTGTAATTTATTAAGTAGTTCCTCGTTGTTGTCGGATAAAACGTTATGCCTTGTCCAGATACCATATCTTCGAATTCGTCTATTTCTTGTGTGATTGAAATATTATCTGCTTCGTCAACTTCATCATAATCATCTGCTTCATCAACTTCATATTCATCAGCAATAACTTTTTTCATATATATATATAGATAAACTTCTTTCAATCTTCTTGTTTTATGTCCTGACTTTCTAATTGCATGTAGAAATTTTGAGTATGCTAAATATAAAGTCTTTTTTATGGATTTTGAATATAGGGTCATTTGGCTTAAATCTTATTCTAAAACCATTAAACATTAGTCCCACTTCATCAACGATTGGTCCAATCGCTATTCATTTTAAAAAAATACAATTAACATATGTCGATCATAACTCTTTCACCCGCAGGTTTTCTAGTATTAACAAATACATATCCATGATCATCTGGGTTTCTCTATTGTGTTTTACAAACCTTTTTAAATGTATCTCTGTCCATTCCGTGATTTATCGACTGAATGATTTTAGAAAAATCTTTGTCGTTTAATTTAAATAATAAAAAAACAATTTGTGTTTTTCCTAATAAACATTGCCTCCATTCCGTAGAAAGATTGGGATTGGTATATGCAGTGACAGTTGTGATGTCTTCCTTTCGTGAAAAATTCTTGTTAAACAGTTGTACGCAGTCGTCCAAGACTTTTAAGTTGTTTCGATTGCTATCAATATTAGAAAAGTCTAGATCATTAACATTTTTCGTAAGAAAAACTTTTATATCCGTTGGATTGAAAGATGGATTCTTTGCTTTAATGAAGTTCTCTGTGATATCTTTTATTTCCACTTCTTCTTCGTTGTCTTCATAATATTGAAATATGTCTTGAACATCTTTCGTTGGTAAATATTCTAAAGCTTTGAGAAATCGATAATATGATTGCTCTGGTGTTGTTGAGTAGATATACAGAGAATCGAAATCTAAAAGGTTTGATGTTGTCAACATGTCAAGTGAGATGTGTTTTCCCAGAACCTGAACTACCGCATTTACACAAAAACATTGGGTTACCAGGAAATATGTCTGAATGTTTGAATTTCTTTCCCATTTTTATTATTTCATTTTGTTCCAAAAATCACTCTTTCTCCTTTATACTTTGAAAGAAATAATCCTTCTCCAGTGTGTATGTTTAGAAATATTCCATTACCCTTATGTTTGACTCTCATTTCTCCTGTGTCGATTTTGTCTATGATATTGTTTAATCCTTGTTTAACAACTTTCTTGGTTTCTTCCCCAAATCGTTTTCCAAATTCTTTTACTGTTCCTGATATATTTGCCACTCCTGAACCTTTTTTTTATTTTTGCAGTAGCTGCTTCATGTGCTTCCTTTTCCATTTTTAAATTATGTCTACGTTCTTCAGCTGCTTTATCTTCGTTGGCAGTTTTTACTGCGGCAGCTGTACCACTAGTTATTGCACCCGCTGCGGTAAGACCAGCAAATATTTAAAGTAGAAAAGCTAAAAACCCACCTTCCTTTGCGTTCGCGTCAATTCTTTCTATTTTGTCTCTGACTTTACAATATTTATAAGTTTTTAAGTTATGTTGATTTTTTTACCATTGTAAGTTGGTGAAGCTGTTTCAATAGCTTTTATTATTTTCTTGACTAAAGTTTCTAGTTTCATTTTTAAGGGTGTATTTTTTACTCAATTCTTATCATTTTTCTCCTTGTGTTTTTTCAATATGAATATTTATATTTACTCCTGTTTTGAAAAGATCTTCTTGGTGAGCTGATAGATCAAAACAGAAGATTGGGTGATTAATTGCAAAATCTACATATTCAAACTGAGGTGGATTTTCAAATGCACACATATTGTTATAGTTTCTATACAATTCATTATAATCCTTTGTGGATGGATTAATTGTTAAAGGTTGGTTAGGATAATTATCGTTGTTTAATCGTACTTGAACCTTATGGATTATAGGATCTTGATTTTGGTTCATTATCACTCTGAAGACATTATTGTTATTCGTCTGAGAGTCTGGTAAGTTCTTGAAACCAACCATTAAATATCTTGTATTGGTTATTGGCCAAGTAGTGGATTCTCCAGTTTAAGTCATGCTACCAACCGTGTTACGACGAATAAAAGCTATTTCAATATTTAGTCAACATGTTGAATATTCTCGTTTCTACTTCAATTGATGGTGTTATTACGGGTATGTAAAGTTGGAGATTCGATATTTCTAATTTTGCATTGGAAGCATTCTCTTCAAAGAATATCTTATCATCATTGATTTCTCTTTGTAGATGAATTTTATATGGTAATCCTATGAAAACTTTTCTATTTTCCAACAGACCGAATAAAGGATATAACTTCCAATTTACGTAATTACCCCAACTATTATTATCAACCGGAATATTGTACTGAAGTACTCGTTTTTCGAATCCGTGATTAGCTGCTCGTCCTACTCTTTCTATTGTGTTTCGAGCAATAACTCTCATTCTAGCTTCATCTGCATCATTTGGAACATTTCTTACCGGTTCTTATAAAACACTTCCATCACCAACATCGGGTATCCAGCCTGAGACTGAATCGTAAATTTTGGGATATTGAACTGTTTTCAACTTTGTGTCAAATTCCCCGGATGTTTAATGGTTTCTATAGGATTTGAACCGGCTTCCAAAACTATCTCGCTAAATAAAGATGGAAAGAAATTGTTTTCTAACGTTGTATTAGTTAGTTTGTGGTACACAAATCGCATCTGAAATAAGCATCGGAAAGAAGCAACCAATTTGATAATGAATTTATTTCAAAGGTAATTCTACCACCATCATTCAATTGGGATTTAGAACGAACAGTCGGTGAGATAATAATATAATCCTCTTTTTCTTGTTAAATGAATAACGAATCGGATCGTATAATTTAAAGATTGGATTTGGTATGTAATTTTTATTTGCCATTTTTAAGATTATCTTTCTTACAGAAGTTTCTAAATTAAAAAAAGAACCCATAAAAAAAAACAGTTAAAAACGAGACTATAAAAACGAGGCTATAAAAAAACCGGATGTTAAGCAAATCAAGGAAGTTATTTTGTATAAGGGTATTTTTAATATGCTCTTTTCGTTAATTATTTTAATGTAAGTGAAGAGGAATTATAGGATTCTGATTAATTTTTTTTTTGATAGTTCAAGATGTTGGGACAGAAGGATGTGTTTTTTTTTTAAATTAGTGTGTATTTGCGATGATTTTACGAGTGTTTTTTGTGTTATGACTTATATATTACTATTTACTTCCTTGTGTGGATTTATTCATATACAACAACTATGGAATCAATTTGAGTTAATTTTAACAGATTAAACAAATTCATATGTTATTCATATTATGCTTGTTTGTGTTTTAAAAAATTAAAGTCATCTTATTTTTAAATTATTTTACGAGTGTTTTTGTGTTATGACCTATATATTACTATTTACTTCCTTGTGTGGATTTATTCATATACAACAACTATGGATCCATTATTAGTTCATTTTAACAGATTAAACAAATTCATATGTGTTATGCTTGTTCGTGTTTTAGAAAATTAAAGTCATCCTATTTTTAAATGAATTAATTTAATGATGAAAATGAAGGGTATATAGGTCTTTTTTGGGTGTGAGTCGATGGAATGTAGAGTGTATAGGTCTTTTTTGGGGGGGGCTTATAGATTGGATGCATTTTCCCCATGGAACGAAACGGAATGGGCGAAAGTGCATCCAATCTGCGAGCCCTGGTACTACTTTGGCGTCACCCATGTCCGCCCGTCAACAATTGTTGGTAAACACTCCTGAAGGCACACTGCTTGAAGTTTGAAGAAACTTGGTGTGAGTGTTTGTAATCACCCAAAGGTAATCCAAACAAAATCGAAAATAATTAGTACGAGTTATTTCCCCTGTTCTTGAAAACATGCACAATTTTTACGTTTACGTTGTCACCACTGCAGATGGCACAATTCTCGATGGATATTGACGAGACTTGGTGAAAAACATTTTATACGAGTTATTGACCTCGTTCTTGAAAAATATTTTAATATTTTAGCTCGTAAACAAAATTTGATAATACTGTCCAGTATCACCCGAAAAGTCCAAACAAGTGTATGATTGAAGGTTGAATATTTCATACTGGTAATTGCCAAACATATTTATTCAAAATGAAGCTGCCATTGGTATATATTGCCTTGCCTGGTAAGCTATGTTTTTATTTAGTAATTCGGTCGAGTATATTTTTCATTTCACTCAATAGTAGCTTTTTTATTACTGGAAAAAAAAATATTAACGGATGTCCGAAATGCATACATTTCAGTACTTTTTCCAATAAAAATAACCAACTTAAAGAGATTATACTAAAATGTAGGTCAAAGTGGAAATTGAAAAATTGGATTAGCAATTTTTCACACTAAGTTTCAGTTTTTGCTAATCAAGTTAAATTTTGATTCGCAATTTATAAAAAATAAGTTCAAAATGTTCCAGTTGTAGATTCTATATCGATTTTGTCAATGGTGTTAGTTTCGTGAGGTTATAAGAGACTGCTTAAAGTTGCTGTATATTTCTAGATTTGGCAGGAAATTTTCAAGTAATATGCAATTTGATTTCATTCACAGATTGTCGTGATTTTAATTAATTCTATATCATAGAATATATTGGATCACAAAAGGAATCATTTTGGCTCGCAAACTGCAATGCGATACCTCTTAAATTGAACCCTGAAGGGCATCTTAGTTCTAGTACAAGACTGACTTTTTCCATAATTTGAAAAAAAAATGATATGGCTAGTGAATCTTAAAATATAATTTTGATAGACTCAACAATATTTTAAACTGCTTTTGGCCACAATTTGAAAATAATATGGGAAAATCAACCTTCAAAAATAAACTAAATAGCAATATTTAGAATAACAATTTGAAAATCATTAATTTGCCATTTTAAAAATAATTAAGGCGAGTGAATCTTCAAAAATATATTAAATAGACTTATCAATGTTTAGAATGACTTTGCCACAATTTAAAGATAGCTTGTCAGGGCAGGTAACATACGCCCACTACTAGCTGTCACAAATGAAACGGTGTATAACATCCGATATAAACATGATACCAAGTTTCATCAAGATTTGATAAACACTGTAGCCTCTTTCATGGCTACAAGCCTACTTTGACGTGTATACATACATTCCTAGTTTCATCTAGGTTTGATAAAAACTGTAGCCTTAATCATGGCTACAAGCCTAATTTGACGTGTATTTACTTAGGCAAGAGCAATAATTCTTAAAATGTTCATCCGATTATTACCAGTTTGGAACTCGACTGAGATCTCATCAATATATACATACATGCCTAGTTTCATCAAGATAGGATAAAAACTACAGTCTTTATTGTGCCTACAAGAAATGTGAGGGGTGGACAGGAGCGACAACCATATACGTCCACATTTCAATGTGGGCGTATAAAAGTCATTAATATGCCATTTTATGAATAATATAGGCGAGTGAATCTTCCAAAATATATTCAGTAGACTTATCAATGTTTCTGGTATTTAATGGTCTTCTCCGACGCAAATGGGGTTCCAAGCCATAATGTACTTAACGGTGTTTGGGTGATTCGTTGGGAGACATAGATAAGTAAAGAGGATTAAAAAGAGACTTATGATTTCTGGAAGCTGAAAAATATTTTTTGATCGGGTGACAAAGTTAATTTCAATACTTTTAGATACCAAAAATTATGGGATAAAGTATGGTTATCTTTGTCGAATAAGTATCCCATTTATGGAACTCATTTATAAAGCCACAAAAATATTCCTGCTTAATGATTTTAAAGGTATGATACCTCTAAAAAACTTGGTTAAAATGAGTATTTGTTCATCAGTGGACATACCTGATGTCATATCTATATGACCGAATCTCCCTATAATCTAATAAATCCATAAAACTAAGTAATAATTTATTAGAATAAGTAATTTTGATACAAGATTAGAAGCGTGTTTCAATATTATTAATTAAATGGATATATTGTCTTATATTGAGATTCTATTCTTTTTTCATGAGACCTGGTAAGTTCTAAATTATGAATATACATACACTTGTTGAACAAGTTTGAGACTTTTAATTTCACTTAATGTCCATTCTAAGAGATATATCATTTTATGGGGAAAACACATTTATTTTCATTCAAAAACAGTGAAAAACACAACAAAACCCTTGACTTATTTAATGTATTGTTTTGTGCTCAGCATCTATTTGTTTCCTCAAGCATTCATAATATTTTTTTACGTCAGGATAGATCTGATGAAATAAATTGAAGTTTGAAATAGCTGTTTGCATTCATATCAAAATTGGTTATTCTGTCATTTACAAAACATGAAATTGGACACCGAAAAACAAATATTAAAGAAATATTACCAAATATTGTAAGCTCTTCGCGTGAATATGTAACTAAAATGGATAAGGCTGCTCATAATTAAGCTGCAGTTGCTAATAATTGTTTTCATCTCTCGCAGATGCTCAGTCTAATGAAGAAATCGCATGAAAGTATGTTGATTTTGGTATTAAGAAAAATTTGAAAAAAAAAATTGTGAATATTTCACTCTGGGTTGTTTTTCGGACGTGGTTTCTCTTATCATTTTCAAGCTCGCAGGTCCTACTCACGTCTCATTTCGTAGCAATACCAATTTTTTTTTTTAAAGAGAAGCTTGGTATGCTTTTGCAATGTTCTTTTTAAAATGCAGACACGCGATTACAGACTGGAGGTTCTGTAATTCATCATAAATGTCACTTATGTAGTTTTCTTGACTCTGTGGGTAGTGTGATAAAACGCTGGCTTCCTTGTTGTTTGACACTTGCTTAATTCGTTGAAACCTGATTAAAATTCTGAAAATGGGTGAAATGTTCTATTTCTGACTGTCGGTGAATATGGCATTAACATCATGTTTTGTATCAAATTGACAAATTATTCTTATGATTAAACGTCGGATTTTACATAATGATGGAGCTTGATGAATCTGTTTTGTCTGGCTATGTCCATGGAATAAATAATATATTCAAAACCTACATTTTGACGTGACGCAAATATTATTTTCATGGCTTTTAGTGTGGTGCTTGGATAATATAATGTTCTATCATGGAGGAGTTCATACCGTCTACCATGAAAGACCCGCTAGCTTAATGCATGGGTAAGTGTCAGTATTATCACCCAAAAGGCACTTAAGCTATGGACTATATTTGGGTCGCTATATTACTATTATTTGAAAAAGTGTCGAAAGTAAAAAGGCTCGCCTCAAAAGACGAGATCTACCATTCATTACCGAGACAGTTTTAGCTTTATGGAACCTGTTGAGGATGTTCCAAAGGGGAGGCATTATGCATTCTAAACCAATAAAAAAATTACCCAGACATTTGCTTGCTTGTTGCTCAAAGGTATGATTGTGGTGTTATGCCTGTCTCCGACTCCAAATTGTCAACAATATATTTATCTGTTTGACATGCCCATAGATGGAGTAGTTGTTGGTTAATAACTTGATTTGGTTTATTCTTTTTACAATGAAATAACAGTCTGATTATAAATTGTTTTACCATTAGACTCAGTTTAAAATCTGTCTAAAGGTGTCTACTACTATTTTAATTTCACACATTGGTCTACAATCTTCATTAAGATGATTTATTTGATCAATATGATGTGCTTTGCATGCTTCCGAATGCACTCTCAGCCCCTGGTCCCTATACAATTTTACTATTCAATGAGGGCGTCTTGTTTTCTGTATTGCAGAATGAATCTGCTGAAAACTGTGGTCAGGGAGTGAAAACAAGACGCTACAACCTTTGACAATAAGACGAACGAGTTCAGGTCCTAGTATAGAGCTGTTGATTTGTCTTACTAATGTATGCATATTTTCAAATGAATAACGTACAAGGTAGAAATGAAAGTCACTTTACCTTACACTTTAATTCGCTTCGTCACTTGGGATTGTTCTTATTTCATTTTAATAAGCTCGGTTAAACGCAGCTTTACCTATAAACGAAGTTAATTTTCAACACCCACAAACTAAATTCAACCATATATATAGAGGTCGAACCAAATTAACGTAACAAAAAATGGAATCCTTGAGTATATTTTTTTTGTAGGTTAAGCAATACACACTATAGAAAAGTGTGGTATCTATATTTCCTTCTGGTTTTTAGTAATTTCATATTGTTAACAAAATACAATGTTTAAGTTGTTTCATATACATGTATACCCACACATTAAGATTCATTCCGTGTTGTAAAAATAAACAGCCGTCAAACTTTTTGCTAAATATAAGATCACCAGTTCCGATCCTGTACGGCGACTTAGATACCAATCTTGACCAAAGGATTTTTTAGAGCGAATATTTACAATATGAACTACCTGTATTTAGATACAGAAACCCACGAGGCAGGTTCTCATGAACATCGGTTTTGGGTTCGGTGTAAAAGTCTTTGTGTGTATCAGGCTTAAACTTGTGTTTTTTTCTAAGTTATTAGACCAATATAAATATAAAACAATCCCACCTTTACCACAGATAAATGATGTATACACTTATATTCTTCAATTGGCCAAATTAAGCAAATGTAACCAATTCTTACCCAAGGTCAACAATTTACGTCTTGAAATTGTCATGCGACAGAATTGCGAAACGTTGGTCAGAGAGAAAAACGTGTTGCTGGTATATCGGTATCGACCTACTGACCAACAATACACTATTTCAAACGACTTCAACACCTATTTATAGTTATATTAATAGCTTTTAGTTAGCCCACACATTTTTGACTTTCTCTTTTTAACAGCTAACCTACTTCTAGTACATCCACGATGACGATGACCTTTAAAGGTGCGAATAGGCTAGGTACGGTGTGCGGTTTGGGATTATCGATGCAGTCAGAATAGAAGAGGTGGATTTGTGAGAAATTGTATCCCGTACCGGAAGCGGAAGAACTCTATAGATAATCACCTGACCTTAATACAGTTTGGTAATACAGTTCAGTCCTGTGTAATTAAAAAAATGAGGTGAGACTAAAACAGGTGAGAACCAGAGGAACTCCTGAATGCGAACGAATGTGCGTAACAGATTTTTTGTTTCATTCAGACAATTCAACGCTTTGTCTGTGTCAGCCCCTCCGACCCACATCACTGACCTCCAGGACAGCAAGCAAACATTTTAACTCGCTGATCCAGATAAGAAAAAAAAAGATAGGTGTTTTTGTTAAATAAATACACAAAGCACAACGATCTGAACCCCTAAACAGAACCCGAATTTCAAACAACATCGTCTCTTTGCGAAACATTAGAAGCATGAGGAAGTACATGTATATCAATCATAAGATTTGCTTCTACAAAATCATTTAGTTTATTGAAATATATATTGAATATAAGTATAAATCCCTGATTTTAATATGTCTAAATATTATTATCTTTATAAAAATGAAGATTTATAATAATTAATAATAAGTAATAATTAATATAACTATTCTGTATTCCATGATCTGCGTATTAATAATATTCATGTATAGAAATGTATTACACTAATCCGTCATTAATCCGTCATATATACTTGAGGAATTTCTCATTAAAAGTTCCATGACTTATTGCCAAATCGTCTGGTTTAATCATCAAGATAAACGTGAATGGTAGGCACCTTTTTTGCATACCATTACAACATCACGACGCTGGCATCTTTATTCATCGTGTTACGACTTTTTATTAAAAGGCCAGCGAACCGTTACACCTAACAAAATGATCAGAGAATCCAAGCAGATTGTCGAATAAAAAATCTTGAATTGCAGGTATACATTTGGGTAATAATAATATAAAATTATAGCCAAAAGAAATTCATCCAAGCCATTCGCAATGTTCGAAACAGATATCAGAACAAATCTTGAACTTTAAAAATATATTCATTCGAATAAGACATTCTGCACACTGTGTTGTGTGCTCAAAGGTTTACTCTTATAATCTCTACCATTTATAGCTTCTATTCACATGCAATTTATCGTCACGTCTGTGATTCTCATAATCATAGAAACGCCTAACTGCACACGGAGACTCTATCTCAAAAGCTGCTTTTGGAGTAACACAACGCTTAAGTTTAGTGAAATTGAAGACCTTCAGAAATAGCAAACACTGTTACCCAAATTCGTCGTGTAATTTTTTTTATCAATGCTGGCCATACACTATTAGGATCTCATCAGTTAAAACAGATCTCATATTACGAATTGGTATACTTGTTATAACGTTATTAGTTTCATAAACAAAAAGGAACTAAGACAAATATTAGTGCATTAATGTTAAGACAAATGTATAAATAATATAAGGTGTATCAATAACTAACTTCGTTGTGTTTTACATCGCAACCATCAATATGAGCACGAAACTAGGCTAACTAGATAGATGAGTTAACCGCGTGTCACTGAAGACACTTGGCTTTTAAAAGCCAAAACATGTGTTAATTGTGTTAAATAACTACCATTTGAACCTTGCTTTTTTTGAAAAAAAATTTATAACGAAGGCTAAGTGTGCGTTATTTGGTGTGCAATGAATAAAATACTGTTCCAATATTTTCACAAACTAAAGATTATGCTTAGGAGAAAAAGTATTCCCATTTGCTTTATGCCAACATAACCGAACTCAACTTACTTACACTATCGAACATACAATCTCTGTATTTTCCATCTGTGATAGCAGTATCACTTTCAGAAAGTAGATGTACATAATCATAAAAGGGTGTTTCCTCAATTGCTGTTAATGAATGAAATTTTCTGCCACCCCTATATTTCACCAAGCTGTACCCTCGTTATTCCAGGTAATTGTGACTGTGAAGCATTGATTTAATCCTTAGTCAAAACAGTTCAGCTAACATATGGGCATCCTTTATGTTTAAAAACTAGTTCAAAGAACTAAATATGTTATTAATAAGCTTCAAATGATTATTAAAATTCCCATACAAGACGTGGGTATATTATAATGAATTGGTGATTAACATTGCTAATCTTCTAGTCATAACTTCTTATGTATTGCTATCTAATATTTTCTATTTTCAGATTATGACAATCCTTCGGAAATTATTGGCTCTTCTAGTAATATTTCAATTGCTACTAATGCTATTTTTGGACCAAAATCCTAATTGGTTTTCATAGTTAAATCGGATTATTATTGATGGGACATTTGAAACGATTATTTTTCAACAAAAAACCATTGACACTTGCAATTTGTTTGGTCAGACATGAATTGATCTGGTTGTACTTCATGATTTTGACCATTGAAGTTTTGGCGGGTGTCGCACGCGAGGCAGACCATTCAACTTTTACTCCCGATTTCGCCATTCTTCAGTCTCAATAAAATGTGACAAAACTTTTGTTCCGGTTTTTTTTTAATTAGCTTTTATTTTGAATATAGCCACTTCAGTTCGATGAAGTCTAGCATATTGTGACGCGATGTTTATCAGATTAGTTCTAAAAGTCAATTTCACGAACGTTCAAGAAGACTATCGTTAAACCCTAACCGAATCGGGTATATTAAAAATGAAATCTAATAAAATTAAAACGGAACAAAATTTTGGTCTCATATTAATTAGACTGGACTTTCTTGGGACGGAATATTTTATTGACGGAATTGTTTTGCTTGTACTGATTTCAAATATAACGTAAAAATGGGCTCAGATCAAATGACGAACTGTCGCTGTGGACGTAAGCGACGTGCTCGTATCCAAATATTAACATTACAAGCAACGGAGATAAACTGGATGATCGCAGATTCTGATAACCCATTTATAGAACATGGGCAAATCATGGCAACTGGTATTTTTGACCAATTAGCGCAGGTCTCATAAATCTAACGAATGATGATTTTCGGGTCAGCTAAGGGGTTCTGTCGATTAAAACTTTGGAAACTTTACATGACGTCATTTGCTTGATGACAACGACCAGCTAGAAAGAATATAGTGACTTTCAGTTGTTATTCATTATTTTTTTTAAATGGTTGTTTCTTGCCGTGTTCTTACAGTCGTTGAAAATCACGTTGCTACCAGCTTACACCAGACGTCCATGGATGGATACTGTACCTTTGAGCAAATGCTCACTTTATTAGCTATGCACAATGTAATCGTAAGCCTCAAGATGTAATGATATGATTAATTCAAGACTCAATTAAAAATTCAAATTGAGTTTTAGCATTAGATGAGCTTGATTAAAATTAATTGTAGCTTTGTTAGGGTGGAATAATAAACACATACTAATTTAAAGTCTAAACTAACTTCATTAAGGCTCTTGTAATTAACATCGTGCAGTGTTTAATTTGAAGACGCGGTTTTGCGAAAAACGCCATCTAGAGCGTTTCAGATTCCGCACTGCAGTAAACTTCCTTAGTGCAAAATTTTGGACAAAGCTTTAAAAGCTAGACGAAAGTACCAAAATTATAGGATGTTCAACTACGTCATTTACATTTTTTAATGGCTCCAACTCCATGAATCACTTTTGGCGGCCATCTTGGATTTCAAAATGGCGGAAAAGCAAAATTTCACTAACAGCCATAACAAAGCTTCAAATACACATAGGATGGCAACATAATGTTTTTTTTTGGTCACGTCAGGTGATTTGTTGACGTCCATATTGTATAACTATTGATTTAAAATATGTCACTTCAATTAAATCCCCATACCTTTATTGACTTATTTTGATTTTTTTTGACAAGTTTTGCTGCTTACCTTTATTAAAAACTCTTTCAGATTCCAGTGGACAATAATTTTGATTCTCGCTTGAAATAGCCAAAAATTCGTTTTTTATGCACAGTTAAGACTAAAATTATGAAACAGATTTTCTAAAGCGGCCAAATAAATCGTTGTGGAGGGGGAAAAAGCAATTTTGAGTGCATGATAGCGCAATACAAAGGACACAATCTGGAAGTCTGATAAAAATTTAACCACGAGCACAGAACAATAACAGCCAGAGAAAGCAATGGCCGAACAGAAATGTATTATACTACTGAGAATGCATCAGTTGTATAATCCTGGTGCGTTGATAGCAGTGCTAGGGCCTACACAAATAAAACCTAACGAAGTAACCCGTGTTTAACTGAAAAGCTTTCCAGCCCAAAGCCCACTTCTTTAAACAAACGTTCCCAACTTGTCTCGAACTGTATACATGAGAACAAGTTCTAGTTGTCCAACTTCAGTTGTTTGAAGGTCGCATAGTGTAAAACTCTTGAGCTACAACATGATTAAAATTTTGTTTTGAATATTTCAATTGCATGATATACTGAAGACTACAAAGTGTGGCTTTAAGAAAATGAAACAAAACGCAGTTGATTTTCATGTTACAAAAATTGAACAGAACCAATAAATGAATTTAAAAAAATAATAAAGTTCAAAACCAAAAGGTTTGCGTCTGTGAACAATTTAAAGTGAATGTTCAAAAAAGTTCGTGACACCAAAAATTTCAAACAAATACACTTGTGTTTATTTTTAAAGAGAAAGCTAAAGTTATTAATTCTGTAAAAAAAAAGTACAGTAACGTTGGATCTGATTTATTTTAAAACGACTGAAAAAATGATATTTGTCATGACAAATTAAATGAAATGAAATGAAGTTAAATTAGGCATGTACTTGATAAAGGAGTTCTTTTTTACTCAACATCATCAGTCAATTGTAACTGTTAATGTGACGCACGACTTATGTTTTTTTTCCTAGACTAACTTCGTCCGCAATCTATACTGTATTTCATGATCGCTTTGCAACAGGCTGAATCCAAACCGACACTCCATGTAACCTTGTTGAAAATTTGTACAGGCATTACTACACATCAGCTCATCAGTCCACGAGTAAAGGTCGGAAAATCTTGACGGTTCTGTTCCATGAGGGATAATGCTTCAGTACGGCAATTGTTCCTTTTGAACAAATCTTGGGTTTCATCGCACAATAAGCCTTGCAACCGCTTGGGCAAACATATTTTGGATTTTGTGACATAAAAAAATCCCAAGTGAAAAGGTAAAGTATTTTAGTCGCATCGTACACTAAGCCCTACTATCCTTTAATCCTTTTGTGACATAAATAATTCTGAAACGAAAGGGTAAAGTACCCATATACAAACGATCAAACCATCGTTCTCTTTTTAAAAGCTGACAATACGGGTTACTACTAGGAAAAGAACAAAATTTACGATAAATTCAATTTAAATATTTGTATATTTTTCACCTCAAGATTATTGATTTCTCAAGAAGAAATAAGATATGATGCCAATTAGAAACAATAATTATCTGCTCTTGCATGTCACTTATCTGTCACACCGCCTACTTAATCAACTTTCACGGCAGAGTTGAAATTAACCATTTGTGAACTATATTAGCAAAATCATCAACATATAACGGAATATATCGTACTTAATTTAACCACTTCTCGCCTCCTTTACGACAGAATTTTTCCAGCGAAACCTACTCTTCTTCGTCGACAGCCACAAAACAATTTATAACAATTAAACACAGTGTTGGACAAGTATATTACAGAAATACACCCTAATTTACCAAATTTGAATTTCCAACAAAGATGGATGGTCGGTGAAGAGACAAAAAGCACAAACGTTCTATAGCTTAGTCGGAAATTAATTGATATAGATCGACAGCTTCAGAGGATTTTCAGCTTAATTGAAATGACGCAGATCTCTATACAGTGACACAAAGTAAATTACTTGCCATAAAAATAGGTTTTCTAAACGTTTGAAGAGGGTAGGGTTTGACCTTAGTCTTCAATGTTTTCTTTGTTTGTCGCGTTACTTATTTCTTTAAATTAAGTTAGTAATTCATTTACTAAATTAACACCGTTTGCGTGTATTTGAACCTAGTATGTCGTTCTTTCTGTACTCCTGTACAACTCGTCAAGGAAACATCAGTGAACATAGAAAAATCAGGCAATGGACGTAACATGCATCAATTATTTCAGATCCAGCGATTTGAGCAAGGTATTTCAAAAAAGAGGAAAATTCCTTTGACTCTCTAGGTGTTATTTCGACAACATAGTTGTCGGGGGGACGGGGGTAGTGATTGGTGGGGGTTTGGGGTCCCCGGAACCTCCTAAGAAAATTTTCCAAATATCAAGTCAAAATAATACATTTTTAAGCATCATAAGTAAAATTCCTTCCTCAATATTACAAAAGAGAAGTAATATCTCTTAAAAAATACAGATACATGTACATAGCTTTTCTTTGTATATCTGATTGCAAAGGTAGCCCTATGGAATCTTCCCACACTTTAGAAGTCACATTTCTGTAACTTTGTTTCATGGATGCCCCACTCTCTGTTTGCTTCATCTTCAACATGTTATTTTGTATTTCCTCTTTGACATTTGATCTGAGATCAACTTGTTTTACTGTTCTACTTTTATGGTCGTTGACTTCGATGATATGGTTATTTAAAAAAAGTTTTTGTTTTGTTCAGCTGGTAGAACTTATTTTCAGCCAGCTTTACACTTATGCTCTTTTCAAAGTATCTCTTATTATCATTTTAATAGAATAACAATGTAAAGGTTGAATTGCTAAAATCAGACATCCTATCATTGATAATATTTGTATTAATAGTAAAATGGTTTTTAGAAATCCAGTTACCATAGGTAATCTCCCCTACTAATTGCTACAAATAACATATATTCAAAGAGATTCAGTAAAGAGATACTTTAAGAGGAAGGCAAAAATGATACAAGATTATAAACATTATACAAAATAATATAAAGTTTGAGAAGAAAAATATATTATTCAATTTTTATACGCCCACATCTCTCTATGTGGACGTATATTGTCGGCATCTCGGTGTCGGTTCGTCCGTCAGCATTTGCTTGTTAACGCTCTGAAATCTCGATTTTTTGATGGAATCAAATGAAATTCGTTATGTGTATACATATTCATAAAACGAAACGAAGTTCGAATTTGAGCTATTTTCGACCATTAGAAGCAGAGTTATTCAGAGTGGTTCTCTTTGTCATGTATGATAAATTATCACCATTACCATTTCATAGCGAGCTCCTTGTGACGCTCAATCAAAATACAATAATACGTTTAATACATAAATGTCCTTATACCTTATAAATTGATTGTTGTTTTGTTAACCTTTTCCTGTGTTAATTGTTTTGTTAACCTTTTCCCTTACATTTCATTACTATTTTTTTTAACTAAAGGTACATGTGAGCGCTGCATATTCTAATTGTACCAGTCAACTCAGTACATTCCCAGCACCTTACAACCGAGAGTGGGTGGTAAAGAGGGATGAAAATTAAATACTAGTAAATGAACGATAATTCACTTTTAATAAAGTGGCGTAACCTTATAACACCTTAAATCCACGGATTAACAACAATCAAATTCCGAAAGTCTAAGAAGTACCGGAAATCACCTTGGTGGGATGTTTTTAAGACCCTTCTGATAAACATATCTATTTGAAATTGGGAAATATATGCTAATAACGCTCACTATATTTCTGATACAGTATTGAAGCAGTTATCAAATAAAACATGTTTACGCATTACCTATAATCGAGTTAAAAAATATTCAATATACGCCATATTTCATAAAACGATATATATTTTGCCGTTGGTAAACTTTGGCTCATCTAAATAAGTTGGTGACTGTAGACTGAAGTAGGTTGGGCTCCGGAAATTTCGTTTAAACATACGCACACTTAGTGGTGGTTCAACCAGTCACTGTGGTAGTTGAGCCACTGTTGGGTTGGTAAGATGTATGAATTGTGCGATGTCTTTGGTTGTTGTCTGTCAAAATCAAGTCAGACAGCCCAAAGGGCAACTTCATAAACTTTATGAGCGATCGCAATCAGAGAGTGTGATTCCGTCATGTTCCACTAGCGCTATGGGATTATGGCTGAGCGGTTTCAAGTCTTTAGGAATTCCTCTTTGCGCTCACAGATTGTATTGAATTAGTGTTTTCGAACTAAAGATATTTTGTACAAAAATTCAAAATCAATGGTATACTTTTTAATATTATGTGATCAATGGTGAATCACTGCTATCGTGTCGCAATCTGCTAGCTTGTTGAACACGATGTTTTTGAATGACCGATGTCAGTCACAGAATCCCTTAACAGCACACTACTGGAAATAATCACACTGCTTTGCTTCATTCTTATCTACTAGATAGATGTTTATACGCGAAACACAGATTAAAAAGTGATTTAGAAGTCTAACAAATCAATATTTTGCAATCCTGTCTGGTAGATTAAATAATGCTTCAGGCCTAGCACATAATCCTTTTTTATTTTATCTTGTTCAGAAATCCTTAAAGATGCCTTCAATTTTACATTTTTTGAACTCCAGGTTGCAAACTTTTTTGTAGCGTTTTTTGTTTTCCACTGAACAAATCCATTCATATAGATACAATACTGACGGCAAGATAAAGTATTTTTGAGAAACTGTTATATAAAAGCGGCTAACTTAAGGGAAGATAAATATCTAAAGGTGGTTATTCTATCCAACAGTTTCAGCTGTAACGGGCATACTCTGGGTTCAGAATCGGTGTTAGTAAATAATAAACTCTGTCTTTATATCACTATTAAGTACTAAACAAAGTTTGAAAATGAGAGCAAGCCTGGTTTGTATGGCATATTTTGACATCTATGCTGTAAGTTCTTTTATGTGTAGGTCTTCATTAACGCTTGTCAAGTACCTCTGCAGAAGATTGCAAAAGAACAACTTAGCAAGTAAGTGGCAATGAACTACAACTTGGCTGAAGCGACGTAACCCTTCTATGATAATATGTGATTATTTTGGGAACAACTCATTCACATTAAAGATATTTTAGTAATTACACAGTACCGTAAAAGAGTTCCATGGAACTAAACATGAATTAGTTTATCGAATAATCGAGGTCTTCACAGATAAGCATAATGAAAATCTTATTTTCTTTCAGTTATTAGAAGCCAAGGTTTCTAAATTAGAAACTTTTAATGGCATATTATCATTTTCTGTTATGTTTTACACTATCTGGTCAATCTTTCCAATATAATCATATTTTCAAAATCCAATATCATTCGTTTCCCATCATTAATTACGATATCACACCTACGATCCTAATGTCGTGTAGCTTGTCCCACCTACATTTACAAACTGGAGACAATAGCGATTCTCAAAATTGAAAAATACAAACTGTTATATGAAAATAAAACGATAAGAAATCAATAAAAGACAAACTGTTATATGAGAAATATATCTTGTACATATACATACAACGCAACGAATCGTGACGATACATCAATGACGATTATGATGATCTTTTTTTTTTTTTTGCAATTGCGAATCTAAAGTAATACGCAATAACTCGTGAATATATTGTGTCTTGTACATACATATATTTATGAACCCGCATGCATTAATACATACGATACATCACTAATGAGGATTTAGGATTTTTAAATCTTCAATTCTAAATTAATGAATAAAACGTAGTAAATTTTTCAAATTACTTTGGGTTATCTTTCTGAATGACGTCCCTTGTCTGTCCTGCACCTAGTCATCGATCCAGCTATTGTCTTATAATATCCATAGAAATATATAATGTCCAACGATTTTACATGATTTTAACATTTAAAACAAACACACTTTACTCCCAGAAATTCCCAGTGAAAAAGACCCACATTTTGGACTGATAATTATCTACTGTAAAGCTATTATTCCAAATACACGAAAAAATTTTCTCATTGGTTGGCATTTTCATCGACCTACATACTATCTAAGGCTCTCAGTAATAGTTTGTAGTTGATATTTCAATTGATACTAAAGTGATTGACTAAATGCGATTCTGATAACATTGTAGTTATCACAGCATTGACAGCATTAATATTTTTCACGTACGTTAAAGGATAGAAGCACCATTATTTTTACCAATCGTACTCTCAGAAACGGGATTTTTATTAGCTAAACTAATCAGTAATATTATTCATAGCTCACCGTAGAAATTTGAGTCTTCAAATCCATGTTTGTCCAGAATTATACGCGTTTGAAAGTTAAAAAGACGAGTCGTTTTTTCTTGAAACACTGTCATATATCAAAATGACATATAGAAATAAGAAAAGAAATTCATACTTTGAGTTATTTTTGTAAGAATTATGCGGTTTTCGTATATTTTTAGTACTTCTGAGGGAGTCGAGCCGTAGAATACTATATAATAATAGTGTGCATTGAAAACAGTTGGGAGGTTATTATTGAAGTATAATCAACCTGCAACATCAAAGAGATTTTCAGCCTTAGGTTTACATGTGTGGATAAGGTAAACATACTTAACTTTGCATTTCTCGGTCCTTTTATAGCCAAAAAGACTGTTAAATAATACATCTTAAAAGAAAATCCTTAAAAACAAGCCGTATCGAAAAAAACCTATCCTCCTTCACCCTCCTTGAAGACGCCAGTAGTTTTAAATTTTCATTTAATACAAAAACTATCCCTCTAGAATAAAAAATGGTTGAATCTAGGAGTAGGTGTGAAACTGGACATTTTACTGTCGAAGTTAAGATTTTTGAAAAGCTGTCATTCTTTCGAAAAAAAAATGCATTATTATATTCTTCAACCAAATTTTGGATTTTGTGTGAAAACTTCTCATCGCTCCATCCTGATTAACCGCCAGGTGCAAATTATGCCAGAAACAAAAGTTTGACGTAATTGTCGCAAATAGGCTTACTCTTTTCTATTCAAGCAAAATAGTATTTTACACAAGCATTGATAACTAGTCTTCATTAAGCAATACCGGTTTTAAAGATATGATTAAGTGGTAATTGCGCTATAAACATGTATATCGTACAATACCAAGCATGACTTGATATTTCTATACATATTCATCTATAATACGAATATGTTATAGTTTATATAATAAATAATTACTTCATATGATTAGCCTAAATTAAAATTTATCACGACGATCGATGGAATCATATCAAATAGTATATTTTTGAGGAAATACCTGCCAAAATCTCTATAGCTTTAAGAGACTAACGTCATCGGCAAGATCGATCTAAAGTCTTCAAATGAAAAATTTAGATTTGCTACCGAATTTTTATGATATGCAAATCCAAATTCATCTTGATGAGCCAAAAATTCTAATTTTTCAATATTAATTGAACCCTGAAGACTACAATGTCTTTTTGACGACCCTTTTATTACAGTCATGCTATTAATCCTGTTTTATACGCCCACACATTAGTGTATAGGATGAACCCTATTGAAAATCAGACGAATCCAAAAATATTTACTATGAGTTATTGCCCTTGTTCTTGAATTGTTTGTGGACACGATAGAGAGCTGATTTCTTGATGGATTTTGACGGTGCGAGTGTTTGTAATCATCGATTAAAAATCAGACGAATCGAAAAATATTTACTATCAGTTACTGCCCTTGTTCTTGAATTGTAAGCTGTAAACTTAACCCATGAAATATGAAAATTTCACTCTCAGAAACATTCATTTACTGATAACTCTTGTCAACCCCCCGGACAAATTAGCTGCCATTACAAATGTGGGCGTATTACGATGGCATCGCTATTTTGGGTATTTTTTGTGCGGAAGTACTAAATCCACGGAATATTATTATTTCCCAAGAACAATACGGTGTCACGACTAGATCTCCTATACCACATACCATGGCATAACTTCCTCACAACTGAATGCCAACCTGGTTCACAGTAAACTAATGTCACGTAATAAATTGTTCCCACATGGATGTCAGTAACTTTGAGACATTTAGAAAACCTTTTTTTTCGGTTCAAAAATAGGAATAAAGAATATTTTTATTTACACACAAACGATATTTCAGCTTATTTTGAATTTATTGCGAAAAATAAAATAGTCCATATTTCGACTTTCACTCATTTCAGTTGATTTGTCGACATCGTATTAAGACGCCAATGATTTGCTGCGATCAGGTGCACTCGGACGAGCTATTTTATCCATGTATACCATACATATAATAACGTGCTTGACGCAACCAAAGGTTCCTGGACTGATAAACCGACTGGGAGGATTGGGATGTAGACGACCACATAATCTTGAATGCAGTTTCCTGACGGACGTACAACCGACACGACTAATGGCCATATATGAATAGATTAAGGTTGTTGGCCGGACCAACAACCGACGTCAACTTAGTCATGAGTAAATGAGATTGCTTGACGACCATAGACGCCCATATTTTCACGAATTGATTCAGATTGCTTGGCGGACAAACGTTTGACATGATTGGATTTGATGTCATAGACATCCATATATTCACAAATGCATCATGTCAGTTAACGGCAATTAATATTTAATATTTATATTCATGGAAAGATTTAGACTGCCCGGACAAGGTCCAGAACAATAGGACGTAACTCCATTTATTTCATTTTATTTCCCTATCGTAACATACATACAACCGACATGATTGACCTACATGGCTTTTTAACTAGTCAGAATTTGTGTTGACAATTAGAATGAAAATACTGTTCTAATACATGGACAATGAAATGATGTAGTAATCAGATAATAATCAAACCAATAAACCTGTGAAATTGAAATGATTACGTACTATTGATGGAGCCAAGTAACAATACAACTTGCTATACTCTTGGGACATTCTTCAAATTGCTTCAATACAATGTGTATGTACTCTCTTCAAACCTTGTTAGTGTAATCGCTCAGTAGCATTGTGCATTGAAAACAGTTGACTTGTGGTTTTGAAATGTCATTTTCTTCAGTTCTTTGATTTTTCTAAATTAGCACCTTAACGTAATCCTTGACTCCGAGTGACATTTGCGGCATTTTATTTGAGTCTTGAATATAAGTTTATTTGTTTATTGTCTTCAGAAGTACCAAAAATTAAAAAAAAATATCTCACACTATGAATTTCCTTTCCCTTTTCTATTAATGACGATTTGAAGGCTCGACGATGAGCTTTGAACACTTTAATTGGCTTAACTAAAAAACAGTTTCCGTTTCTGAGACTACGGTAAGATTGGTCAACAACAACAAAAATGGCGCAGCTAACTTTTTAACTCGGGCAAGGAATATCAGTAAAATTTATTTTAATTCAGAGAATTGAGAATGGATAAGAGGAATGGGCTGGTATCCCAAACAGCGCTGTCGACGAGCTATATTTGAATAGATATGCTAAAGCTTCGTAAGAACACCAAGGGGAAAGTTATCGATAAGGCGTCATGCTAACCTACATGTATATAAGTCGGAAAAACTAAGGGATGATCCACCACATCTGACCATTTTCCAAATACTTAATATTGCATTTTAATAATTGATTCACCCTTCATAAAAATATGACCATATAACCTTCAACATACAATTGCAGATGATGCAATTTAGTTAAATCACGCAAGGTCTTGGATATATAATATCAAATGCGATGTAACTTGCTCTGGTGCCAACAAGTATAAGTAGTCGACAGAACAGCTGTTATTTCGGATAAACTGTTACTGTAAATGCATGTGTGGACGGACACCCTGAATTTTATTGGCCCCTTTATCAATCAACTGCATTCGGCGTCAACTTTTTCGACCAGTCATTTTATCATTTTTGACGAAACAATCATTCTCATGTTATATGGATTATCCACTATTCCTTATTTAATCTCTTTTTTTAAACGTCTACAACTGGAAGTATTCTCTACCGAGATTATGCTTCTTACACGTAACTAAAAGATCTTTATATTCACACAAGAATTTTATCACATTGTTAAATAGCTTAATTAAATTACATTGACTTCCAACATGATCTTCGTATCATTAACATTACATCCCCTCATGGCGGTTATATTTACAATTAGCTAATATTATGCGTGTGAAAAACAGAATCGTTCCATAACATAGAATGATTATGAGAAGGCATATTTGGTTAAGACGATATCCCAATTTCTTCAGTTGTCACTTCTGTTATCTGTATGGCCTTGTCTAAATTAAGTTGTAATTTATTCTAGGTCTTTTCTATTGATGTGGAAGTGGCAAGAACCACTCATTAGTCGGGTTCATTAATAGCCAAAGTAATCTTTATTAGGATATAATCAATGTGGATTCGAAACTGTAGTAGAAGTATACGGGAAATAACTAGAATCCACCCACAAACAAGAGTGTCGTGTTAGGAACACTAGAAAGGCGGGGTTAAAATTCAATCAGTGGAGATTGGTTCTCACAGTTGGAAGTGGGTGCTCACACGTGGTGTGCTAAACTTCTGTTATATAAAGAAAAGTGGGAAACTCACTTTCTCTCAATTCAGGGGCGAGCAACATCTAGAAACCGCTAAAGGGAACGATCTGTATAATTACTAATCCAAGTTGACAAAACCATGTACTTTTCGACACATCTCGCCGCCTTATTTTTCTCGTTGTTTGTTTTACTTATTCAATGTGCCACATCGGAAGAACTTTCATCATCATTACTAGAAGCGGAAGAAGAAAAACGTGCACCTGGATGGGGAAAGAGAAACATTCTGTCATCCTCAGAAAAAGACTTTTTAGAATCTAAAAGGGCCCCCGGTTGGGGAAAACGAAGTTTGAGTGCTTTATTAGACGATGCTGATGATTGGAGTGATGATGTATCTCAGGACTATTCTAAACGTGGATGGGGCAAGCGCAGTCTAGAATCATTTGCAGCCGATAAAAGGGCTCCTGGATGGGGTAAAAGAGCACCCGGATGGGGCAAACGTGCTCCTGGATGGGGCAAGAGAGCTCCTGGATGGGGTAAACGTGCTCCCGGATGGGGTAAACGTGCACCTGGATGGGGAAAGCGCGCTCCTGGATGGGGTAAAAGATCAAGTGATGAGTGTAGTACAGTGGAAAATGAATTCAACTATTACATCAGTAAAGCCGTACAGGTTAGTGTTTCTATATTTATTTCATACCATTTCATAAATTTTCAGAAACATGCAATAGAAATGTATCGGGCACACATTTATGTATGATCTATTGTCGTTGGGAAAATTCCACAATGAAAATTATAACCTGAAATATTTGCAGTTTATCTTCCTTTCCACTATTCTTTAATATCTTACGCCTTGTGACCGCAAATAAATTTCAATTGACATCCAATCAGATAAATTAGATATAAAAGTCACAAATCATAAAAAGCATTCAACTCTTATAACGGTGATGCTTAAAATTTGAATAATTAACTTAATTCGGTCATGGATAGATAATATCGGAATTGATTTAAATTATCTAACACTGCTCAATGAGCATGACGTATATAAAGTTCTATTCTGTTCTCCATAACGATTTTCAGACACTCTATTGATTAGAACGAGAAGCTAGGAACCCAAGAACTATGTCAAAAAATTCTCACAAAACTTTTTTTGCAATTTGTGGAAGACATTAATGTTAAGATTGAAATGAGTTCTCTGTGTATAGACTTGGCGCATTCGTTAAACCGACATTCTCTTGAATAATAGGTAAAATGAGAAATTTCACCTATCACGGTAGGAGAACTGTTCGCCCTTCAGCAACTTCACCTTCTTACCTCGAAACCTTACGTTCAGTTGTACTTCAAACTAAGGACAGTTGATCTACGTGTTTTCTACCCTTGTTGTTCCAAGCTTATGCAATAAGGAGTTCCCTATCAGCAAGGTAAAAATAACATCCCAGTTCACGTTACCTAGATTATGCTTCATCACACGTCCGAGCAAGCACTATAATGAAAAATGTCGAAGGTTCTTAAGTGTGGCTTTCATAATTGACGTATATTCACAATGTTGAATAATCTTGGAAAGAAATTTTACGTTTTTGTGTATGTTGCTATGGTTTCATTTAATTTTCTGTTCAATTCGTTATTTTGTTTGGCTGAAAATTCGTTACCTGTTTTTATATTTTAATTACCTGGAGATTATAAATATTTCACATACTGACATTTTCCCAACATTTAATGCTATTATATAATGCAGTTAAGATAGTTATATCATCTTGGACCTGGGTTTCGTTAGAAATTCGAGGAGTCCCTGGTATAGGATCAAATAATTTCTAGATGGTATGAGAAAAGAATTTGATTGTAAGTGGTGCTGGATGCGGTATGGAATAGTAACTCTAGGGTACTGGTTAGGGTATCAGATAGCACAGCTGTCCTTGGTATAGTGACACTTAGTAAAGTCGTGGTTTTGTATCGTATAGTAGTCCTGGGCATGACGCCCTGATTGGTGATAACTATGGTATCAGTTTAGCGGTGTTGGGAACAGTATTTTATTTGGTTTTGTATTAATAAGTGGTTCTAGACAAGGTACTTAATAATAAAGTCGTTTCTTGTATTGTATCCTAATATAGGAAAGTAGTCCTTGGTATGGTATACTGACTTTATATTGGAATGATTGGAGGAGCTCGAACGTGAGTAAAAAATCTAGCTTTAAGGCCTCAATCGATGGTAGTTAGTTAAGGTAGTTGATGGATTCTGGAACGTAACTATCTGGTAGCTTTTCTCCAGCCGAACGATATACTTTTCAGTCTTGTCAACTGTCATACTAAATGTTTCGTTGCGTTTTATTTCTAATGAGCAGGGCTTCTATGGTAATCTGTTCAAATGAAAGTCAATTGATTTAAACATGTTTTAAGTTAAAGTACATAATATTTAACATACAGGCACCATGTTCAGACGTTGACATGATAATCATTGTTATCCCAACGACAAACCACATTTATCAATTATACAATTCACTAAATCTAATAGAAAAGTTACTTACTCTTGATTTTATTAGATGGGTGAGGTTAGAGACACATTTGTTTCAATTACAATAACATTCGTCTGAATCGGCATTAAATATGGCTTATTTTCTATCAACGAACGTCTTTTTAATCTGGTTATCTGAAGACAATATACAGCCACTGGGTTTCGATTTCAACAAGTGTCCGAATTTTCATATTGTGATGTCGTCGTGGGAGATAATTAATTTGGAATCCACCCGTCTAAATCTTTAACTTACGTTATTGTCGAAATTTGATTTTAATATAGACAGCTCTGTGTTTAGTGTGAGGGCCTCTCATAGGTCCGCGCCTTTGATATGGTGCATGAATATGTTACAACGAAATTCATATTCAGTTGTGGCAATTTCTGCGTGCTATTATTACAATTTTTGGAATTGAAACTTGAAACTTATTTGGTTTATGTCAGTATTTGTAACGATTGTCAACGACAAACAAAACAATCTTTTCAAGATTAATTCTGTTATATTCCAAAGAATTCCGTTTTACTGTGCGACGGGCTGTCAAACTCACATCAATTTGCGGCTGTTTTATCTATTACATCGGAGAATTTAATATTTCAAAATACTAATTCCCATCGTTTTCATTAGATAAAATTCAAATTATACCCAATTTATGAGTCGACGGTTCAATTAAATTCTAGACAACCGAGATATCAAATTGATATATGGTCTGGTTTGCTTCTACACGTAAATTATAGCCTTATTTTCAATGAAATATGATATGTGACGGCTATTTTCTTTGTTCAGTTCTGAACAGAATTATTTTTCAATCTATGTGATATCGAGCGGTTTAAGGTCTTCAGAGATGACCACCGCTGAAGAAAGGTTTTACAAAACGGATTAGCTTTTTGGGAAGGGGTGACTTCTTCCAAATGAACAGGTCTGAGGTGAAATGAAATGAATGGAGTTTTACGTCCTGCTTTTCTGCACCATGGCTAATGAATACAGACCTAGACAGTGAAACGTATAGTTCATTTAGAAATTGGAAGAGGGGCTATCTGGTGGTACCGATTGTCTTTATGGTGTCCTTCTTTTAGTTTCATCTCCGATCAAGGTCCTCAATTTGTAAATGAGCTATCTGAAAAAGTTTCTTTTGATAAAGCGCTTCGTTACACGTGGACAACACCATGTAATTTTCTCCAAGCAGGTTCTACACAATTACTAGAAAGGAGACATGGTCGTGTCAGTTTTATTCTGTTGGAACATTTAAATGAATTCATTTAACGATCTAATTGATACTGTGATACTATGCTATTATAATGGATATACTCTGTTATTTTGACAGTATTTAGTAGTATTTAAGATAGACGAGCGCTTAAGAAAAAGGAAAATTTATGTTTAATGTCGTTCCTCCATACACGATCATAGATTTACCGTGGGGACCCGACTTCAAATCTTAGTGCTTCTATGAAATATAGGTCAGAAAGTACCTATTTAATTACTGGTTCTTAAAGCGTCCGTCCCATGTGACAAATTTAATTAGCATTGATGCCTTTATCGGAAACATTGAAAGACGTTGTAAATCTTTTAATGTAAAGTCAGGATTAAAATCAAATTAAGGTGTCCTTGCCTTGCTTGTACAGCAAATGTCACAAAAATCAATCCATCCTACGCGTATTAAAAAGTTCCAGCCTTACTTAAGAATGCCATACCAGATGTTAATTCCAGAAATGGAAGAATTTGTCTTAAAATAAAAGCTTACATTTCTTTGTCACAAAACTATTACATTCCCTTTTCATAGATTCTACATAGTATATCTATTACCCACCAGGCTATTGGTGGACACAATTCTTTCTGAAGTCTTATCATGATCAGCTTCGGTCAAGTTCTTAAAAGTCATTGCATTTCAATTCTATTACAATAATAGTGCGGAAGTTTTTGGGTTTTTTTTTCGGAAACTTGATACCACTTTATGATTAGGTTTGTCAACTCAACATCCCTGTTTTTAACCCAGATAGCTCTTTATGCTTATTTGTCTTGCTTTTATTATTGATATAGGGCATATCAGAAAATATATTGCCGATATCAAAAAACTACCGTATAACTATTTTCCCTGTTTTCGTTTTGTCGGTTACATCCGATTTTAATTTTCGATTTACGTAGAGGACTCGTTCATTTGTTATTCAATCATCACCATAATATATTCAGTAGGTTTAAATAACGTGGCATGAAATTTGAACTCACTGCGGTACAAGCATTTCACAAACGGGATGTCAGACCTCGCTGTTTAAATACGGATCATCTTCAACTAGTTCAATTCAAAACGATGAAATGTATTGATCTATATGTAATCAGGAATCCTATTCAAGCTAATCAAGTGGGCTAGGTCGAGTTTGATTGTCTTGATTATATGAGTATCGACTATATCTTCTTCATCCCCACCTTCTGTGTGGCAAGACAATTATTAATTGTTCTATGAATAAGAAATGAAATAATGTTTTATGAATGACCCAAGTGCAAATAAATTCATCTTCAGAACAGCGGATATTATTTATTGTTTCTTAAAGATTTCCTTTAAACATATATATAGGTAACAATTGTCTAGACATTTTTAAAAAAGTGAATCTGAATCCTAATGTTTTTAAATCATGAATAGCAAAGGTTAAATTTTATTCGATCACATGGAGAAAACCTTAAGTAACTATTCGCAAGATCCACGAGTGGACAAAATCAACTAGGTACATGTGTCCCACATGCCCTCATCAGTCATTCAAGATAAAAATGAAACACAAAAGCCTTATGTGTGCGGACAGAATAAAAGCCTTCTTTCATTGACATCAGTCGAAAGTGGTTGGATACACATAAAAGGGTGGATGCAGTCATAACTTAATTTCCATGGCTACTGTCAAGAGGGCTTTTATCTACAAATATGTTGTTGAACAAGTGACTTATCAATATTTGTCGTCCTGTAATCCACCATCTGCACATTTCATAAGCAGTAAAAAGGAACTCATAAAAAAACATTCTTCTGTCCAATATACATCGACACGAAAAGAAGTCATGTCCATCCAATCAATCAAACTCTTACAAATGATGATGACAAAGGTCCTTTATGAGAAAGTCATCATGGACCTCGACGTATTGAAGATTAGTATCTCAACGGTGCATCTGTAGCTGAAATTTTCCTATCACAGTGGGCGATGTGTCTCACTTTGATGAATTCGGCAGTTACTTCGAAGAACGAAGTTCTAGAATTAAACGTTGCCCCCTCGTGCAGTTGTTGATCGTTCAAAGGTGACAGGACGGTTCAAAGCGGACTTCAAAGATCAGAGGTTCAAGTACTTATTCCTGTTGACGAGATGAATGTCTATATTTTATTTATCTTTCAGACAATATTCGATCACAGGAAAGCAGATGTTATTGTAATTTTGTAATTCTTATAAAGACTACAAAATGATTGAAAAATTGTAGTCCTAGCTTTTCTGACAGTTGTAACGCATGACAAGAAAGAGTTGGTGATGGGTTCTCAATTACCCAGCCAGGATCCTTGATCGATTGCATTACACCCACCCCCTGAACCCTATAAATCTTTACTATTTCGTGATTTTCTCGTGGGTATACTTTATTCTTTAATTTTCATACTAGACTACAAAGCACCTCAATAAAATCCCCCTCCCCAACATTTCAAATTTACCGTCTTGAAAGTATTTACTCTCAGATTGAAAACTCCTAGGTTAACGAAATTGTTTTGCTTGTAAGTATTTTTATTAGCCATTATCTGAGGTCAGACATAATTCACTTCGATGAAGTTCTTACATTTTCATCAAGTATCAGGTGTTGATGCTATATCGAATATAAAATTCAAAATAAATTCTCTGGTATAGAGATAAAAAGTTTATGTTAAAATATATTCGGCCTTCAATTCTCTCCAGGCATTTTATTTTTTTTTAATTACAGTCCACAAAACATCAATTACCAACTATAATGATTGGAATACAGTTTCCACAATACATTGTCTGTTCTTTAAAACAGGATGGCATTTTCAATTTTTGTGGAATAATTCCCTTAAGAGCAAACTGAACTTCGAATTTATACTTATGACATTTATTAATAGGAATTGGATTCACTGAGAAATTTGATATCATTAGTTTACAGGACTTTATTTGTAAAGTGTGGGCATGACTATTGAACTTTTATATGGGCTTTTCAGTCGCTTAGAAACAAATAGTGGTCGAAGGCTCTTATGTCTTTGTGTCGCCGTTACTCGTTATTCTAGTCGATCCAGTTGACAAAAGGTGCATGTACTGATAATCTGGGAACGACCCCGCTGAACGGTTTGGCCAAGGATCAGTCGGTACATCGGTTCATCAAGTAGTTTGATTTCATAGTATTAAATACTAACATTACATTGCATTTTAAAAGTTTCATTTGACAGCAAACAGCAAGAAGTATAATATCTCATGTCCTGGTCATGTCCACGAACGAAAATGCTGAAAGCTAAGATTTCTAAATGATGACCACAAACCCAATATTTGCTGATTTATTTAGTAGTTCGTGACGTGAAAAGAAGAATAACATAATTATTATCGACAGGATCACCCACTCATAGAAATTAATTATAATTACAACTGGACCGAATTATAAGCTGGTAGTAAAGGTTTCGTTTAATTGAGCATTTAAATCATTAAAAGACATTCCGTAAAAAAAGAGAAACGCACTACCGTGAAACAAACCACTCGTGCGGGTGTGCGTATTAGATCTCAGTAAACGTATTCGCAACCATCAATTGCATAGCACATACTATTTTGAGATGAAGCCACTCAAAGTCAGAAATTTCCAAAATTCATATAGTGTTTGAAACCATTGCAAAGAATGAGCTTTTATCTTTCTATATTCTGAAAAGGGTAGATTTGATCCTGGTCAATATATCTGACGATTATTCCAAATTTACTATTGAAAATAGACTGTGTTCCATACTGTGCAATATATAATGCTAATTTTAAATGCTTGTCGAAATCTATTACATTGCCAATATCTATCTTGAACAATTTAGAACAGTTAAGATCAATCCTGAAGCTGAACCAGATGCACCAAAATTATGTTAACACGTTAGTGTGCATTTAACCTAGTAGTAAGAACATGAGCTGTTATAGCCTTTTTATGATACATGAATCATAGCCTCTGGTAAAACGCTGTTTCGTTAACGAATCTTCTTTTTAAAAAAAACTTTGCTTTTAATAGCGACTTCCTGAGTATAATCCGAAGTAATAGATCTTCTTTAATAAAGATTTAAACAACAACATTCTAGTAATAAGCATCGTATATAAAGAGTGTTTCACGATAATTCAATAATAACATCATTCATAACACTTTAAGTCCCTATATCAATGCGAAGGTGAGCAATATCGGCCAAATCAGTTAACACTGTGATAGTGTCACGGTGACAGTTTCACATTTTGATTGGAATGTAGTGTTTTCTTAATGGAAACCAATTCTCATATTAAATCATATATTACAACTGCTTCATATATCATATATATATATATATATATATCATATATCACTTCATATATTAATTTAATTTTGAATATCACGAATATTTCTCTTTCTTTCTTAGGTTAGGAGTAGCATGATCATGTCACACTTCAATTTCAACTTTCAATTTTTTGAATGTGAAACGTTAAACCATTCCATTCTGCCCAGCAATGCCAATACAAACAAAACACATAAATAAACAAACGATTACATAGATGAAAACAAACAAAGATCATAAGAGATATATTATTTAAAAAATAAAATGTAATCAAAACACATTGTCGTGTTACTCTAACTGATGCTACTCTACGACTATGGAATAAATTTCGGAAACATGAGTAAAATGTTGTTATAATATATTTACGTATAGACGCCTTTCACTGACGTGCTTAATGACGTGACATGGTTTTTGACTGATTGACGTTTGTCAAATCGACATCCTTTACGTAGAGTCTACAAAGATAGTAACTGTTTATTTGCTTTATGTATGGTAGTATTGTATTTTGAAAGCCAAAACGCGATTGAATTCTTCGGAGTTTTTTAAGGCTAAAAGCCTGCGAAGTTTAAATAAATCAGAAGCCCAGCGAGATCAGAATTATTTAAGACAAAGGTCTGCAGTAAGAAAATAAGCAGTTTTGAGAATAAATAACGTTTACATAATTTGAAAAATGATCCAAATTCTTCCTTGGTAAAAAAAAGAGCATGATCGATTCTGGTCCATCTGCAACCATCTACCTCTAAAAGTTGGTCGCGACTGTCCTAATTAAGCCTTTAGCGACATTTAGGGTTGTGTTCTGTTATTTAATGTCCTAATTAAGGTTATTAAATAAAGTGATAGACATTAACTAGGAAAATACACCATTATCTTAATAAATGACGGGTGAATTTGTTGTCATTTTTATTTGCCGTTTGTCTGTTTGTCTTCAAAGAATGAAGGTCAAAGTTACTGGTTATCACATACTTAAAAGCATATGATGTCAAATTCTAAGACCTACTAAGTTCTGAAGAAACAAACCCTGGTTACTTTGTGACATTAGTTTTTCATTAACCTTAAATTGAATTGAAATGAGTTTTACATTCTACTTTTCTAATTGAGGCAATTTGGCAGGACAACTCTATGGACTGTGCAATATGAGAAACTTGAAAGCGGCATGGACCTGCCCTTTTTTGTACGTTTTGCTCTTGGGATCGTTAGTCCTTTAGGGTTTTTCATTGTTGATCTTCAGGTTGATTTAGATTTATCTCATAGAAAGTCAAAATGGACAACTTTGAGGTTAAAGTATTAACAATGAATGTGATGTGAATTCATTCAAAGAAGAATAAAGGGAAAATGGATTAATTCAAAGAAGAAAAAGGAAAATGGATTCATTGAACGCATTCTACTTCCTTTTGAAAAGGGTTTTTAAAGCAAAACAACTTTTTTTTAATTCGATTGCATAGGTTTTTTACGTTTGAGGTATCATTCACCCCATCTTATAATTTATTTCCTCTTGATGTATGTTATTTTGGAAATGTTTTCTAGAAGCATTGTTCTAGATGATTTCTTTTCGTGTAGACAATATTAAATCCATAAGTTACAAAACACCGTGTGATATTTATTGAAGGAATCTCAATATCATACCCTTATTTTCTATTTGCCAATATTCAAAAGTAGTTTACTTTCGATCTTCATCACTCATTGAGATGACATTTCAATTTTCTTCTTTAATTGTAAAAGATTGTATTACATGGCAAGCCTATCACCAAACTGTTCAATAGACCTGCGTTGCTGAATGCATTTTTTTCATTTGTGTGATCCGAGGACGGCTCATATGAATGATTTTGTGATGGTGATTTCTAGTGCACGTATCTAATCGCTTATTAAGTTGGTTTTGTATAATTAAAACCTGTCAACCCGAATCTTAAACAGAAAGATTTATTGCTATCCTCTGACAGATGATAATGAATTTTAGAATCATGTTTTTGATTCATGAAAACAGTTCAGTTAAGCATTTTCAGTTCCTGCAGCTTGAAGGTTCCCAATGTAGATATAGGTACTCACTTTCAAAATAATATTTCATAATTAATATAAGTAATTACTTGCTTCGATAATCAACTGCTTGAGCATCAAACTGGTCAGATTTGATTCGGTTAAGAAAGAGGTTGCAATAGAATAAGTATTGGCCAATTCTATAAGATTCGGTCTGTTTAGTCGACCTGAACATGTTTCATGTGAACTGATAACATCATCCACTAGAGTGGATACGATTTTGTAGGACTGAACGTGGTCAAATAAAAATAGGGTTACGACCACGAGAGCAGGTGGACGTCGCTTTTGGCTCCAGACGTGTTATTATCTTAAAATATCTGCTCTTTGAATGAGGAAGCAGAGTTGATTACTGAAAGTTATTGAATAAATATTTCTTTCGGCTTTGCCTTGATTAATTTGTTTTAGCTTAGTTTGTTTGTTCGCTTGACCCTCAAATCCTAGCTAAGCCTCCTTAAAATGAAACAAGCTTGCTTCTGTGAAGCTTCTGCTTTTGTGTTATTTACCTTTCTACTTCTACACAAAGAAATAAACAACCATTCTTAATTTTATACAAAGATGACATTTTACCATGATGGAAATGGGCAAATCTCTTGGCATCGAGAACATTGTCTGTTCTTTGTATGCTGGTGGTTTCAACGTCCATGCGTATAAATTCCCAAATAACAACGACCAAAAAACAAATACTTCAGAAAACATCCACAAAAATAGGATGCATCAGTGTCCAGTTTAACAAAGATATCATTCTCTGCTAGGAATTTATCATGATATTTACTTTGATATAGCATTTTCCACCATACAGGCTCTCATGTTCGATTTTCAATTATTGCACTGCCCGTTGTCTCAAGAATGTACACATATTTACTCTGTAGATTGAAATATATCCTCTTAAAGTTTGGTCAGAGTAGTGTGTAGGCAAATGATCAAATTAAGAGGCAATTTGATTTGTCGTCGTGGTACCTTTTCATCTACAATTTACCAGAAATATTTATTTTGATTATATTCAATATGCTACAAATTAATTTTCTGGTATTTACTTTAATGTTCAGAAGTTCTATTGTGAAATGTCCAAATGTCTTTTGTACAAATTTCATTTTGAAACGAGATATGTTTCTAAAAAGAGTAAACGGTAAATTGAAGCTGTACAATTTTAAAACAAAGTTAAAATTTTCGTGTCTGTCAAATAACTGAAATTAGATTAAAAATTAATTACTTCCTCCTTTTGTCGTTCGATATACTTCATAAAAATAGTCCTGAAAATAGGACAAAAAATGGGGGTTCTGTAGCATAGTCATTTAGAGAGTTGGCCATTTGCTTGGTTACATCGAACAAATGGTGGTCGTGGGTTCTAATCTCGGTCGGCGTTGTCTAATTACCTAGATAAAATTATCTTTACCCTCATAATTCTAGTCGACCCAGCTGTAAATAGGTGCGGGCACTCCAGGAAAGAGTTTTGGCCAAAGATAAGCAATTAATCCGGATCCTTTGAGAACCTAAGTTTTATTCCAAGTAAAATAGAGTTCTTTCTTTCTTTCTGAAAACGTACCTCATAATGCTGATTGAGTGAAGATGGCCTTTACGATAATAGTTGACATATTGCGTATTATGACACGAATCTTCACTTTTCCTGATTATCAATAAAATTAATTACCGTCGATGACACTTTCAAATTCAATTCCCTTGTTTCCATTAAGATAGTTGATAAATCTTGTTTTTGTCGAGGTTTTGTTGAAATGTCAATCTTCAGTTGGATGGACTGGAACAGCCTCAACAACCAGTATCTTTAGTATTGCTTTGGTTATGGAGGGGACTTTCTGTAGCAGTATATTGAAACCGTGACCAAAGGTTTAATGTATCCTTACAATCTATGGATTGAGTGTCATTTTAATGGATGTATAGGTGGAGATTTTTCGACCCAGTTACCGTTATCAGTGATACAGATGGGAAAGGCGGAGATGTTACAAGACAATTTGAAAAAGGGTTGACCAATGTCCCTGCTTGACCAAATTACCCTTACTTTCACACGTCTTTGAACATCATTCATAATAAGAGCAGAGCAAATACGACGTAACACATTTCCAACTCCAAGGAGTTGGTCTCAATTTTGAGAGTCGTTTGATAGGTTTGTTGAAATTACCATTACATGACACTAAGGGTAACTAATATTGAAATTGATAGGTTTTGATAAATGATGGCTTTTAGGATGCCTCTAAAGGAATGACGCGACTGACGATGAGATAATACGTAGCTTTACTATGATGAGCATTACTGACCTATACAAACTAATAAATCTTTGTGATTAAATCACGCCGTTGATGTCAAAATCAAATAGTTTTAAAAATACGAATAGATTAGAGATTAACGTGTTTAGGAAATTTCTAGATTCTCTAAAAAGTATCATTTGTCGTAAGTTTTACATTTGAAAGAAACACAAGAATTCAATTACAGATTGACATCAAATTTGGTCATCTTTTTGTAAAATTTAAATTTAATTATGATATCAATTATGGTCTTTTCGCTTTTTCTATTTTTACGAGTAATTTTAAACGAAGTTATCATGAAAAATACAATAATTTCAAGTTCATCCGAAAGCAGGTGTTTTCAATAATATTACTATCATTACGCATGTAAAATAAACCAGTAGGTCGCCCTAGTTTGTCAAAAGAGTTAATGTATTCAGTGTTGTTTATAAAGAGGGGGAGGTCCCCACTTGGCCCTGAAACGATCGTTATTGAGTTGAAAATACTCTTATTTACCAGTCAAGTTATCCGCAATGAAGCACCTTTGTTGGTCATGATATTCGCAATAAAGCGCCTATCAATTAATGTACGCGAATAATACTTCCCTATGTCGGCAATCTATTTCGTAATGCTGAACAATAGTCTTTCGAAAGTGCCTAAGAACTGATGTTTCGTTTCAAATAGACTGTATAATTATATTATATAATTTACTACCACGTGCCTTACAAGATATGAACCATTTCACTTTGATTTTCTCTATCAGTCATCTTTATAATCACCAGTATTGTAAATATTACGTCATTTAATTATACATTTTATCTTTTTCAGACGCAGATAAAATTGTTAACGAATTGTTTTGAATCGGGGGAAAAAATAAATTCACCTTTAGCGTAACGTCCTTGAGCATATGGCTTAATATGGTAAGTGATGTTACTTTTTCTGTTGAATTTACAGCTGCTGCAGATTGCAGTTAATTAATAGCACTGCTTTTATCTCTGTTGCTTAATGCAGACCAAGCTGCATAATCTGTATTGCATAAAACCAAAATAATGATTTTTTCAGTGCTGTATTTTTTATGGAATTTAAATCTATATATATGTACCGAAAGGCAAAAGAAACGTCACTTCGTAAAATGCTATTAAAATGAAACAAGACACTGACAGTTACTTGTGTTTTACAAACTCATTTAACGTTTTAGTGATTTTTTGTGGCATCAATGTCCTCATTGACCATCTGTGACAATTTTACTTAACTATATAAGTTGAAAATATATATCTTCGATAATAAAATATTTTACACTGTTAAAATAGTGCTCAGTACATCAATTCTATATCTACGTGACGTACCTTTTGCCTTTAAGTATATAAATGCTATTAACCTTGTGTGTAAATTGGATCAATTAGAGATGTCTGAAAATACTTTTTTGATCTTTGCAGTGAAGAGTTCCATACAAATGTGTGAAATTTAGCGGAAAGTTACAGAAAACGCATCTACTGCTGTCATTTCATTTATTCATCTAATTTCGAGGTTGGGTTGACATATTTTTTCGAATAAGAACCAGTGTTTATGGTTGCTTACATTCAATTTGTTGACTTCTTGATAAATCTGTCACGTTCTCTTGAATGTTATGTTTTTTTCCGAACAAATACTGTCTTCAGATGAATATTATGTTCAGTGTTTCACCATAATTAATTTATCGTCTTCTTCGCCAAGCCAGGTTGCTGCCCAGAACAAGGTGATTGTCTTGGAATAAAAACCATGGGGCCAAAAGTCTTTTTATGTTAATCTGAAAACTTATGTAAGTGGAATGTATGTATCTGCAATGCTCAAACATAAATAAACTGTTTTAGTTAATCTTTTGTTTATATGCAACTTATTATTGCCCTTTGAGTGATTCAAAGTTGGTTGTCTTGCCATTATATGTGTAATGTGTATCGAGGACACTCAATTGCATCATTCCGAGTCCACGATCAACGGTGGTGACCTCTGTCTAAATTATGAACCCCTAAAGATGACTTAGTCCCATTTTCAATGAACATTAGATGTTTCCTTGCCCTCAGTACATCGAGATATTTTGAGATCAGCGCAAAAATTCACAAGCTAGTACTACTGTTCATACGCATTCTGAGAATCAATCAAAAGTTTGAATATTCAGGGTGTTCGGCCAGGAACTCTTTCATCAAGTAAGAAATTGCCTACCGCACTGAGATCCAGAACAATGTATTGTTGATCTGATGCTGCATACATTTGATGTCAGGGAATATAATGCACATGATAAAAAGAAATGCTCTAATGAAATACAAAAATGACCAGAGGGAATAGCATATTAAGTAATTACAATAATAAAGCCCTAATATGTCAATAATTAATAATAATATACCTCATCTATATCTCATCATGGTCTAATAATGTAATAAATATGCTGTCATTATGCACCCTAACTGTAAATTTTTTTTCGAGAATTTCTGTATTCTAATTTCATAAAGGAGAGAAACTTTTTGTATGATATAAAATTTGATGAACATAGCCACTAAGTCTAGAGAAAAACGCCCATAGCACTGTATTTTTATGTAAAATTTGTGCAAGAAATAAAATACAATGAACACTAGATCGCGAAAGAACATCCATGGTTTGAACACTATTCAAAGCAAGACTGTATATTATATATTCTATGAACACCAATAATAATTGTACAATGCCTATTAACGATTAACAATTGCTACACAATTCTATTGCCAGTTCTGCTGCAACCATGTATCCTGGATCCAATTGATTCCACACATCATTGTAGGTATTGATGTGTAGCCTCAGTGTTTGAAACCTTAGGATGGATGTTTTTTGTGGGGTTTTTTTTGTCGAAAATTTGGCCATTTTTAAAAAAGACACAAGAAAATTAAGTTCTTAAACCAATTTTAACTGGCTTCATATTATGAACAAATTTGAATACAAATTGGAGAAACTTATTCCAATTCTTGATGTTTTGAAAATGGCGCATATTTCCATTTATCATTGCTGACTATGCCAATTCTGGTTTGGAGCATTGTCCACATGGGACCTATAATCTGTAGATATCATGCAGATCAATCTCGGTTACTGTTACTGTATGGTATTACATACTATATATTTCGTAAAAATATGAATATCTCTTTTATACATATTTTCTTCTCATCCAAAAATCTGCTGCATTTTAGCTTAGCTAATTGTCAGTAAATCACACTATCTGCCAGAAATATCGGTTATATAAACAAAAATGATTAATATACCCGGAAAACAAGAACAATCTCTAATAAATCATACGTACTAACATATGAAAACATTTACGATTCTATATATCATGAATTTCTTTCTTACAAAACCGTGCAAACAATGTAAAGTTGTATGACAAAAATATAAAGTGAGAATGAACAGCATATTTATTTTACGAAACGTACGATGTTTTAAAAAAACATTGCTTATGTCATAAATGAAAATGAAATGGAGTTGTACGTCCTCTTTTTCTGAACCTTTTGGGTGAACGTACAACACCATGCAGGGTGCTATGATGGAAATTTTTGCCAGGACAACGGCAATAGCCTGCATTTTTTAGATTTCCAACTGTCTTTGGGATCTTTAACCTGCACAGCCTGTAGCACACGGGGCCTCGGTTTATTGAACAATAAACTACAATGATGAAAAAATGCCACATAGACTGAAAATATACAACTTTTTGTTACAAGGAAAACAATTCAGGTTCATGAAGATCCTTTCTACCAGCTGGTCTTTGGCCCAAGGGAAGATATAATCAATAATAATGTGGTCACATTTAAATGCATAGCCATTTACTTCTCAAGGAACTGAAAGAATTCAACCAGTAACAACCACCTTTCCTATTGAAGATCTGCCGATATACGCCAAACCACTTAAGTCTTCGTAAGATACATTCATGAGGCAAGTCTTAGTTTTTGAGATGAAGGAAAAGGAATGTTCAATTTGTGTCAGTATAAATATGTATAAGGTCATGACTGTGAGTGACATTCAGTTGAAAATAGCCCAGTACATGTATTCCTAAATTCAAACCTGAACGCCTCTCCAGTTAAATTGTTGCCTTGAACAAAATTCCCAAGCTCACTTATCTGTGTTTTTAACTATTAAATCAATACTAGATTTTTCAGAATTTATACAGATTGACACAGAAAAACATCTACAAGTATTCAGTTCATTGACAAGGCAACAACCTTTGTGAACGTTTTACTTAGAAAACTACGCGTGGTTAACACAGATCATAACTTCAAAATATTATTATCAGTTCGAGACTCTCCTTCAGGGATATTGAGTTGACATACTCAGTCTGAAACGGTCATCAGTGCGCGTCTTAATCCAACCATAATACCAAATACGCTGGATTCCTCAATAGTTGCGTCTGATGACGATTCGATCGCATATATTGGCACACCTCATACCAAGATGTATATTGCGAAGTCAATTAAGAACGTCAGCCACCGACGCATTCATGATCTAAAATAGACTAAAGATTGACAGTTGAGTGTTTATTAAATAAACGTTAATTTCATTTTCTGAAAGTTACCGTATGGATTTTCACATCTCTGATGTACTGTTGAGAGAGATACCCATCTCAGCTGATGATATCTACGCACTCTTGTAACAGGTAATGGAGTGGATACACTTCAATCCATCTCAACAATGGAGTCAATGAAAAGGCTATTAATTTTATCAAGAAAATGTGTTGAACATGTTCAAGCAAAACCCTAAACATAATATACATATCATTGAATGGGGTTGCCTTTGTTTTTAATGGATTGACTTGTGCAATGTTAATAAAAATCACATTAATATTAGTTAATAAACATCAATAAAAACGACACACTTACGATATAATACAGCTGATGAGGGCCATGTTGTTTTGAAGGGTATAAGGTGTTAGTTAAATTTTATTTGTAGTTATAACGTAAATTAATTTTATGTTACAGGTTAAATGCTTATACGATTACAAATTTCAGAAAATTCTAAAGTTCTAAACTTTTCAGCAATATTTTTTGCATCAATCTTAAACACAACGCTACAAACTCCAAAATCTTAAATACGCCCACACATCTTAACTTTATATAATCTCATCATTGTAAGTAACTTAAATGTTTATACGATAACAAATTGATTTTTATGTTACAAGTTAAATGTTTATACGATTAAATTTTTGACATTTTTTTTTTACCAAACATATCATCAGTTCTAAAGCTATTCAGCAATATTTTCCCATCAATCTTAAGAACAACGCCCATACAATCTTCACTTTTCAGAATCTGTGAATCGTTGTAAACATTGGTCCATCAAAGTAAGGGTGAAAAGAGTTGTATGTTGACACCCGGCCTAAGTTTGGAAGCACTAGCCGTGTCATAAGAATTTAACTTATTTGAGGATTCAAACCAACGGCACTTATAAGTGATTTTTCTAAATCTTGTTTTCCATAATCAAGTACAACGTATTATCTGACTTTTCTTAGCCTCAGAACAATTTTAAAGTTAAATTATTTAATAATGCGTATAAGATTCCATATTTCAACACTTCAGTGCGATGCAAGCCACGTTTTAAATATTGTCAAGTGATTTTCGAGGGAGAATTAAAAGGAATTAAAAATGTTTTTGAAAGAACAGACTTTGATAAGAAACTTCCTTGCGGCTGTCATATTCTCGTCTGAGACTCATTATACAAAATTATTTTGTAATAATTGATAAAGGTCTAACACATTATCCACGAAATAATCTACGTATATAAGAGACAATTAAGGTTAATTTCTTTCCCCTTTAATATCGAATAGTGGTTAAATATTAATGGGTCTGCGACAAAAAGCTTATTTATATTGACGATATAAAAATAATTAAACTTTGAATGATCTTATGAATTATTTAATTTTTTCGTTCTCCTGGAAAGAAAATGACAACAAAAGAAACCGGAAAACAAAGCTCTTGAAAGGTACTTGAGAAAGCATGTCCTGTCCATTAATGGAAACAAATTATGCCTTGTTAAATCTATATGCTTTGTTAAATCTAATTACTTAGTTTCATACTTGATAAAATTATCTCGAGACTCAACATCCGGTAAAAATTCCAATATAGACGATGAGGCCCATGGTGATGGTCACAGAATATCCAACATGACATAAGCCAATCCTTTATCACTCTAACCCAAAATTAGAAAACAATTTTTTTCCTGATATCTCCATTGTAATCTAACATGTTTTCTTGCATTCTAATGACGTTAATTGTTTAACCAATCAAAACGCGTAATGTAGGACCATTTTGTAGGGGAAAAAATACGATTTGTGGGATATAAAAACCCACAGAAAAGAAATATCCAATAATTCGTCATTGTTAAGAGAAACTAATTAGATTGCAGAAACCTATGAAGAAAGAGAGAGTCTTTGAAATGAAACAAAAACCTATGACAAAAGAGAGAATTCTTTGAAATGAAGCAATAAGGATGGCAAACCATAAGATTACATTCTACAGGATCAGACATAACTTCATACCACGTCGATCCAAATGTTTTCATATTCGGTGCCTCTTGATGTGCTTCCGTGTTATAAATTACTTGCTTTTATTAACCATATCTTAGATTCTATGGACCTCCTCTCGTCTTGTAACAGGATGATTGTAAATATACGTTATAATATTAACAATGCACGATTTAGCAAACTTTATTATATATCGGGTTTCCCAAAGTTCGAAGAAAAGTATCTGTTGGTAAACAGATATACTGTGATGGAATGGAAAGCAACGGTTGTGATTGGTGGTCGAAGAAGATGAAGGGCCCTTTTTTGTTGGAGGCAGTACTTGTACATTTATTTTTCGATGACTTCCGTAGGACAACGACATCTGAAAATATATCTATGAGAATTTTGAAAGAGATCAGTTTATCAACAGCTTAGATACGACCCATCGAACTTTGGGCCGGTTTTCGGGGAAACACCCGATATATAGAAATGTCATCATTTAAACAACGTGTTCAAAGAGAGGGGTATTAAAGGCGAAACCAGTTACCCAATCTTTTTCATAAAATACTTTATTTGATGTATTTCCGAATAACATTGTTTACACAGAAATCTGTTTTAAAAAACCCATTATATATAAACTACTAAAGTTGAGCACAGATATTTGAGCACATCAAGGCTCCCTTTTTAGGTTATGCTATTTATTCTACCCCAAAAAAATGGGATACATGTGTTTATGTTTTGAATAGGACGCGCACAAATGTCTCTGATTAGCTATCTTGATCAGGTTACCAAATATGACAGTTATTCATGTCGGCATATCAATACGGGAACATGCGAATGGTGAGTAACATAAGTGCTAACACTTCCCATAAGAGTTCTTCGAACCTTCCCTAATCCACGACATCCGGTTATTATCATGGTTGCACCATTCTCTTCTGCAGCTTTAACTATAGCGTGTCCAGGATCGGATCCGGATAGTCGAAGTACCTTTCCGTCCAGCTGAAATGTTGAATTCTTTATTACATCTTAATTTTCAGCTGCTTTCGTTTTACTGCTGATGCGGATACAGAACAATTTATTATTCTGAAGTAATGAAACAACTTTATTGATGCTTTCGTGAATCCGGTTCACTAGTCCCAACGTTGAAAGGTACCAAGGGAAGTAACTATACAATTCACATTATCTGGTGATGATCATAATACGTGATTTTGCACTTGCTGGTAAATACAATGGTACCTAATATTAAATTTACACTCACCGACTTTTCTTTCAGGAGATCTTCGAATGCCTTGATCAATTTTTGTACTCCAAGTTCTTCTTCAGTTATCATATCGGACATATATTGTGGATTGCCAGTCATCAATCCTATACAAATATCAAACAGAAAACTTGACAATCTTTTTTCCAGCAGGGAATTGGTAAGTCAAGGGCAATTACTCAAACCAAAGAACCAAAAGACCTCAATAACAATAGGGGACTAGACACAATATTTACCCACGTTGTAAATCTGTCGTAAGGAAATATTTACTGATGTGTAGCATCCAACAGAGGTAGTCAACATTATAAGTAGTGGTTGCCACTACTAATGATCCCTTATGGCCCCGATTCAAATGGCTATTTGGTGGCTATTTAGCGTCAAAAAAACTACGAAATCGAGAGGGCTATGCAAATCATATAAAATCTTACCAGAAGAAGATCTGGACAAGGAATCAAACTGGGGACAATATCCGATCAAAACCTTATCGCCATCTCTTCGTATATGCTTTAGGTACCCTGTTGATTGACATAAAGAAATAATGGCATAATGCTGATATTCTCATGCTGATGGGGTTTATAGGCAGTCAACGTCATATAGTGAGATATCGGAACAACAAAACTTTCTAAACACTTCAGAAGAAATCCACCCAAACTACTAGCAAATATTATCATGTTAGCCCTTTCCGACCAGCATCTTTTAGTTACAGCCATGTTTTTTTTTCAGAATGGAAATATATGGTTCAGAAAATGATAGTAGCGGACTATAAACGTACAATATCGTTCAGTGCACAATTTAAAGCAGACAGCTAAATTTACGGTAGCCAACATATATTTAGATGTACACAACTCGACTGTCGAGACTTCAGTCAACTTTCATGACATATTTAATAGTATGCAATATTTCATTTAACTCACAAATTCATAGGTAAAAGATTAATAAAACATACTTACAATCAAATGCAAATGAGGAATGCTTACTTCCGTCCATAGATAAAAGAACCACCCTGCTTGCCATTTTTGAAGTTTTGGTAAGCCTCGACAAAAGTTAAACAACACTGGAATTTAGTAAGGTAGTCCGAATACCTACGTAAAGATTGAATATCAGTGGTTTGTGCTCAATGAATAAAAAAAAGGGGGTTTATATTATTCATTCTCATTTGCAACAGTTTGCGATCGATCTTGCTTGTACTAAATGTTGTATTATATAACAAGTATGATCAAATGTTTTTTTTTTAACGAGAGACGCCCATATTGGCCCAGTAGCGTTTCTACGGCGGGCACATACAACAGGGCTGGTCCGGTTTTAGCCTCCAAAAAGTTATTATTTAACAAGTCCTAATTGACAGTTCTGTGGATCCTACTCAACCCCTTCACCCAATGATTCGTCACTCTATTGGTCATGTCTTTTTTTGTCTCAGCGACTGCATTGTACCGTCACACGGATTATGATATTTGACATGACTATTGTGAAAGGTAAATGACATTCCCGTGACCTATAAAATTACATGCATTATCTGCATTCTGTTTGTTTTGAAAGATGACCTTTTAATTATTATCTTATCTGTGTAGATCTGTATCATATAGGTGAAATCATATTTGAATTATCTTGAAGCTCTCCATTAACGTCATAATCATGTGCAGTTGGGGCAACCATTTGCACTTTTGTACTATACGCATTCCATTGCTACATGTTGTTATTTAGTGCAGTAAATACGTCCATAAACTTGCAAAACTACAGTATGGATCTCTGAGCACAATATGATTCGGAATAGCAAGCTATTTCACTTTCACTTACCGACCAGATTTTGCACCATTAAAAGCTACTTTGTAAGGTAAAAGTACAAAGGGGTTGTAGAATTTACCTGAATAAAATATTAGAAATCTTGTTGTCGATTAAATTCGTGTGTCATTCATACCGTCAAGTATTAATGCGGTTACTTCCCTTATAATATATTCTCATGTTATTGAATGGTCTAGGCACAGCCGACAGACGTTTAACATCCCACGTTAAAATTCGTACTAACGAAGCTAAGCTCTCCCAACATTCACAAGCTTTGACCGTCTTCACAAGTTAAGCAATACGAGAAAATGGGAATGCAACATTCCAGGTTTTGTCAATTTAATGTATGAATTTGAATGAAAAAAAAAACATCAACTTTCTTTGTTTTTCTTTACTGCAGTGCGTACAAAAATGCATGTTACTGGATGGTGGTGATGCAAATTTGATTGATGTGCAATTTTCGTGCTTAAGTTTATTCGACCAATTTTCTTGAAAACAGAGTTATTTGCTGGTATCTTTCAAACTACAAATATTTTAACCTTATGTCCTTTTCAGAATCACTGATCAGTTTTAAGAAACAGATTATTTTAGAAATAGAATCTATTTTTGAAATTTCATCTAACTGACTTTCAGGTTGACATTCAAATTCGATGTTTCTTTTGGTACCCAATAGGCCTTTAACCACATTAAATTAATTCACGTGAAGTTATTTTAAATCATCTCCAGAGAACATCATTTTAAATTCTGAAAATTGGTTTTGACTTTATAACATTCGATTGTTTATTTTTATTTCTGTGTGGGTTATATATGTTCAATATGATGTAAACCTCAACAGATGAATGAAAAATGGCAACTCTGAAATGAACAATATAGTGAATAACTTGCAGAACTCTATAGTATCAAACTTTCCTGTTGTATTGGTAATTTCATTAAGAATTCAAACACGTTCTCATGGATATTTTATTAGACTGATTTAATGTGGGTAAAAAATGTTTTATTCGATGCGATATGATATACATACATGTTGTTAAGTTAATGGCTGCCACAAAATATGTCATATATCACCTATCTCATCTTCATTGTAAAGTCGGAGATGTTGTTTGGTTATAGGACTTTTGACAGCAGTATTGGTATCATAGTTTATCACAGACCATTTAAAACACCTTTTAAGGAAGGCGACGAGGCGGCAGATGTAATAAATTAGATAAACATCCCAATAGTAAGTGGGAGGTAAGTGGGAATATCTTATCAGAAGCATGCAAGATTACTAAATGGTGCTAGTGCTGCTGATATCGGTAACACAATATTGCCAACTATTTCCTGCACAAGCAACAAATATGGCTATAAAACTGTCTTCTGTAAGGCAGATTTTTCGAATATTTATCTTGCCTTTGTTTATGTAGGTACCTTTGTTTATGTAGGTGCATCTGTGTATTCTTTCAATGAGTAAATCCTCTGTCAGAATGGTAAGTGATTATCCTTATTATCAATGTGAAGCGACAGATGATAAAAAAATATTTTTGTGACAATAATTCGTTCACGTAAACAAAGTTGAATAAATAAAAAAAAAACGGAATGCGTAGTAAAGAAATATTCATCTAAAAACTTCGTGTCTTATACCATCAATCCGGTGCTGTTAACAGACAAGTGTATTTTATTGTACACCTTGATTAGTGTTTATAACTTCCTTTAAATCGTATATTGTTCCATACGTCATAAATCTTTCTTTCAACGTGAGTAATCATCGAAAAAAAAAATCAAATTCATCAACGTCAGGATTTTTTTTATTTTGAAAAAATCAGTGATTACCTCAGAGCAAACGACCTCACAACATCACGTATTCTAGCGTGTTTAAAGGTAATAACTCAACAATAAGAAAATTCAGTAAAACAAACAATTCCGACGATACCAGTAAGCGGAAGAATAAAGGAAAAATATGAGCAAGTAATTTGATTGGCATGTTTTAACCCTACAATGGGAAACTACTGTAAAAAAAAAACCAACATACTAACGTAAGCAATAAGCACCACGAGTAATGAACTTCTAAAAAACAACATACTAACGTAAAAAGGGCAGTTCATGGGGAAAAAATAGCAAATGAGCTCGTAATTTGAATGGCATGTAAGTAAAAAGACTCCCTTGATGGTTTGGACTGAAGTGTTCGATTTTTATCTTGACACATGTTCATGTCAGTATGGAAGTAAAGTATACCTAAGAATATGGGAAGTCCTCATTTCTTATGAAATGAATTTTGACAGAACTCATCTCAAAAGGTTTCAGTTTTCAGACACCGAACGTCAACATATTCAAAGAAAAACTGTATGAATTTCAATTTTATAATAGAAGTTCTGTCACGTTTTTATTTGTAAGAAAAATTTGAGCCTTTAAAGAATTAATTTTTTTTATCGTAAAAGTTATAGTTTTATGCTAAAAAATTAAAAAATGGCACGATTTTCATCAATATCTTTTTGGTTGGTTAGTAAATCTCTTTTCATTAACAGTGTTATTTTAGGGTATTGTTGATATGTGCATTTCTAATATCTGGTTTATATCATATACAGATTTTCAAAATTTTTTGTATTGATCCATGATATAATATTATCAGCATACAACCATCTTTATTGATTTTTTAAAACAAGGTGTGAAAATGCAGTACGATTTACGTACCAACCGCATGTCAAAGTGGACGTAATTGGATGTGATCCTTAATCTATAGTTTTAGGTCCACACTGAAAATTTTTTGGTAAAATACCAGATTGTGATGTCTTTATTTACTTTTATGGTTATCTGTACTATGGTGAACTGTTAGCGTGTTTCTGTTGAATCTGACCTGGTTATGTTCAAACTGTTGTAACACATTATCACTATATATCGTATAATTACATGCAATGTGCAGTTTTCTAATCTTATTTATATGTAACTGTGGACAAAAAATTGTCTATGATGTGGTTATGTTTCCAGTTACATTCCAGATGCGAGATATTTAACACCATTACCCATAAAAAATAGTGAAGCGAAACAGGTTATAAACAAATTCCCCGTGTTAACATGAAAGTAGTTTATATTTCATGTTCATGAATCGAATCATTTACATAACAGTTTTCCAGATCTTGTAAACAGAATCGGGCAAGAATAAACATACAAAAACTATATCACGAATCAAAATGAGGATCGATTATTTTATTAGCATGTATGCACATTATACCAATGGCCTGGCGAAATCCCAACGCTCTGGATTGTTTTGGAGCCGCAAACGTTGTCCTTGGTAAAGCAGTTGATGAGATAACTTTGACATATCTAAATGGCTTTCTGTTAACCTTTTTGAAATAAAATCAACTCGATCGCCACCAGTTACAAATACAAGTTTACGGTCCATGAATTCGATGCCAAATCAAACCCTTGCATTACCATTTCAGTAAACATTGAATTAAGATTTTATACAGATCCTTGGAAATTGTTCTATTGAATTGAACATCTACAAATCAATTTCTTCTCCGTCTTTGAAATTTGTTTGACCAGGTTTGTGTAATACTATACTATGTACACGATTTAATCATGTCATGTTCCATCAACAGGCCATCTACATTGTTGATTATAACTGCTCGATATTTGTTATGTTTTAACCTTCGGAATGTTAGATTCATTTCTAAAATGTCGCTTTTTGGTGTATTTGTATTTACTTTAAATGGTCTACTTAATACTAACAGCAAAAGTACGATTGTTTGTTCTAACCTTCGGAATGTTAGATTCATTTCTTAAATTGTGCTTTTTGGTGAACTTGTATTTACTTTAAACGCTTTACTTGAGGATAACGCACGATACTTGTCATAAGTGCTATTGCATGATAGTGTCTGTCCATAATTCAGACATGCTGATTTTTGTGTACATCCAAAATGTCAATAATGTCAATAATAAACGGCGATTTATATCTACCAGACTCCTTTTGGGACCAATCGTACGTTTACTGTTCAGCCCCGTAGCTACAAGGTCGTAACCCCCCACAACCGACCAATTCCATTAGTAAACTAAACACCATTTCCCCTCCGGATATATTGCTTGCCACTCAGAACAATCAAGCCTGTTATTTCTTAAAAATCTACTATAAGATGGAAGCTTTGATTCAGATTTAAAGTCTGATGTACAATTTCTCCGGCTACATTTTAATTGCTTTAATCTCAATACTCCTTACATCTGACGAATAATTCTTTGGATATCTGCACATTCCTAGTGGCATTTTCTGTCTGTTGATATAGACACAATGATCCAAGATATAAGGACTGTGTTAAAGAAATTTCAATTTGAAAAGAAATTGTTTATCGTCTAAAAGGAAACACGAAACACTCGTTAATGAAATATGCGTTTTTTCATTGAGGGAGTCTTTAGTAATGAATATGAAAAAATGTTAATATGATTAGTTTGACGCAATGAAAATGAGATTTAAAACCTCCTGATGTACACGTTTGGGAAGCATCATGTTCCCTTTAATTCTTCCACGGCGTGAATTTAAACAAGATTTAATTAAGAATGTAAGCAGCTTGGTACATATTTAAATGGCAAATAAGGAAGATAAGAGGGATGATGGTAATGCTATATTACTTACATATACAAACCTAATAGTATTATTCAGAAACACAATGACTACGTTAATGTATATATGATATGAAGGAATGGAACGGAGTTGCAGACAATTGCCAATAAGGGTAATATATGACAGTAAATCCATCATGCATCAGGCCAGATAAGCTGGGAAGATAAGGGAATGATGGTAATGCTGTGTTACGTGCACATAAAACATGCATAATCTTGATGTACACAATGACATGGACAAGTCTTATATGACAGTAATCCATAATGCAGAATAATTCCAAAAGGCCAGATAAACTGGACAGATAATGGGATGATGGTAATGTTATGTTATAAAAACCTTATAATATTATCCAGCAACACAGGAACAACGTTGGTGCTCTTCCTTCCAGGACACCAAACCAATTAGGCTTCGGTGTTTGTTATCTGTTGTTATGATTTTATTTATTAATTATTTATCTGTTTTTTGCTTGTTACATCCGACCTAAATTTTTGATTTGCCGCTAGTACTCCCGTATTGATTTAATTTCTACATCAGTATAGAAACTACTAAGTAGACTGACATTATGTTTAATGCATTGTACTAAAGGTTTGTTGAAGAGTAGATGACAAGTTAACGTCCGCTTCGAGCGTAAGGCTAAATGTACAAAATGAATTATATATGGATGATAAATACTTAACTAACTCCACTTACCAGGAGCTAATAAGTCTAAATTAACAGCTATATATTATTAGCACCACATCAATAGTCCGCTATATGTGTTACATCATTAACCGACATAACTGATTTCTACACATCCGGTTACACAAACTAATATACATCAACCTCCTGTGTCCACATCGATTGGATTCTGGTTATAATCTAGATAAATATATATCTCCATACAACATTATTTGTTTAGGGTTGATTTTATCACGGCTGACATTATGATTAGAGTATCTGGCTTATCGGATATCTGAAAGACTATTGTGTTGATTGTCCTAATGGATAGAACAAACTGATGATTATCCAAATGAAGTTCAGCTGGATTTAGGCTGCTGTTGGTGGATGTCAGTACTGTAGTACGCGTGCAGTATTGTCTAAGTCATTCATTATTATATGATTTAACGCTTGGTAAAGGGACAAATGTGCCATTTTTTTTACCAATTGTACCTTAGTCTCGGAAAGGCATTTTTTTTTAGCTAAGCCATTAAGTAATAGTGTTCACACCTCACCGTCGATATTTGAGTCTTCAAATCCATGTGTGTGTCTAGAATTATCTGCGTCTTTTCTTGAGACACTATCATATATATATATATATAAAAACATCTATAGAAATAGGAAAGAAATTTCTAGTTTAAGATATACTTCAAGGAATTAATGGATTTCGTACATTTCTAGTACAGCTGAAAACTACTTACATATATTCAAGACTTAAATCAACCCCCCAAAATGACGCACCTGCGCGATACAGTCCGTGTACATCTCCTTCGTTCCCCCATCCTTCCCACATATACTTTATCTGAATTTAGAGCATGGCTATTACCTAGTCTTTAAAGGCTATTTACTGATAATATTATTTTTATCAAATTTCAGATACAAAATCAATCTTTCGTGAACAGTATTAAATCTTTGTCATTGAAATCAACATTGGAAATAATAGGCATTATTAGCCTCTTACTATTTGTGTAGGCCATATAACCTATATTAGCTATTATTGAAAATTAATGTATAATTGTGTCTATTACACATCCGAATACACCTTTCAAAGATGGTTTCCGACAACCAAAACGCGAACTTTCAATTTCTTAAATCGTACAAAAAGTTCATTTATAAGAAAATAATAAATCACATAAAACGCAACAGCAAAAATAAGCTGTTAATCTTAGTTTATGACGTGAAATAATTTGGAACTATATGAAAAAGGCATTGAAAGTTCTGAGTATACTGGCCATCAATCATAATTTTTCCTCCATAAAAAAATCTATACCATATGATTTGCAATATGAAGCATGCGTTGAAGCACTCCATCATCGGCAGAAAATGCACACACCAGCAGTAAAAAGTGCAATACACAATTAAAGATGATATATTTTTTTCTCGTTAAAGATAATGTACATCAAGATGAAACATGAATAAGTAGGCAGGATTGAAGGAAATAAATCATAAGTAATGCCTTGCTGCTGTTTAGAAAACATGCAGGACAGAAAAGAGCAGCATGGCGGAGGAACACCTTAACAGTAATATTTTGGCTTACATCACCTGATAAAGGATCGGCAACCAACAAATGAAACAGAACAATCATTAAGCTCATCCAATACAACAAAACGCTTAATTGGAAGCAGTGGTTTTGGTTGGCATACATGTAAAATTTTATTTAATTCATATTTGACTTAAATAACAAAGTCGTCCAACCGTCGGAGATTAAAGGTACGCTACTTTTCTACGAATGAACTTCTTTTCAGTCTGTCTGTTATAATTATGACCTCGTCCAGGTAAAAGAATGGGGTGGTGGTAGTTGAATGAGAGGGCACGAAACAGTGATGGTAGCGTTTATTTTCAAGAGAATTAGCACAGGATGAGCGTTTTGTATCTTAAGTTTTGTCTGTGATATCAAAATTTCTTATATACATGTGTAATCTTACTATACCAATACAAAATGATTCACGCCTTGGGGGTAATGGTATCCATATTACGTAATGTTGAATACGATTGGGACTATTTCCTCTACCGACATGACGTAGTAGCTTCAGAGCTAGCCAACGCAAATGATTCTGAATTATCATTAAACCATATTTAAAAACATGACCAAACACCCAAGGGCTATAACTATAATTCCCTCCAAGCAATATCATTAGAACCTTTTTATAACAAATCAGCGTTAAGAGTTGGACACTGTAGGAAATCCTCTCTATTGTGAATCTGTTAACGAATGATGGCCTTCATTATAATCTGTATATAATCCTCTTGTCTGACCTACGTCAACTAAAATAGATGTCGACAATATGCAAAAAAAAAAAAAATAAATAAACGTCCCACAGAAATTATTTCTCGTAGGCAAAGATACATTGGTTCACAAATTAGATCACCTAGTTTCTAGTCAATGTTGAATGTCTTTACTAAGGCTCTGTGAAATTGTCCTGTCAAGGTAACACAACTGGGATTTCATTTACTTAAACATGGAATTATTCATTTAATACCATCACATTCGCAGAGTTTCCAAATATAGTTCTTCTAGACTGTCTCTAAAACTGTACACATGAGCCACAGACTGTTCTATTTTTATAAATCAAGCATTTGATTTCTTTCAAAACGATCACATTTCAAGAATTTAAGAAATTCCTCAACAAATACACTCGCATAATCCCCAATCAAGCTAAAAGCCTCCATTCGCTGTACATCACGAATTCTCGAAATTTAATTCTTGTCTAGTTCCTTTTAAATTTAGCTTTATTTCAAACTCTTTGTTGAATTTGTTTTCCATCTGCTCTGTAACTCCAGACTTGAGCTGACGTTTAGCGGAATATTTGATAACAGTTTCTGGACCCTCATCTTCAGATATGTTAGAAAGGTTATGATGGGCAAATGACACACAGGTCTTAGAAGGCGACACGAAATTGAAACGACCGTGCCGCTGATGTCTCTTTTCCAGTATTGGAGGAGGTGTTCCGGGCCTCTCTGGGCGTTGGTGGAATAGATCTTCTGGACATGTATTAGATCTTGGTCTCATACACGCATTAAAAGAAAAGTAATCATCATCCTCTATTTCGGACAGTTTCTTGGTCACGGCATCTCCAGATGAACAGTCTTGGACTATTATTTCTGGTAACGTAAAAATACCAGGATCCGAGTTTGCTCGAGGTCTCTGTAGGTTGTCCACGGAAAGAAGATTGCTGCGATAATTTTCATTATTCATTTTGATAACAGACGGTTTTTAGAAATTCATGAATATACTATCACTTAGTCAGACGATCCACACTCTTTGATTACCAGAGACATTTTGGTGTTTCGAACATCTGAAATTATAACAAATTTAAAATATTTAAAAATTCTAATATGAGTATAATAAATAGGAATGATTAAATGGTTCTTTCTTAAACACTATGATTTAGTAGTTTATCACTAAGATGAAAATTGTTGTTCGAATCGGGGCGATCAATGCAATGTATGTAATTTTTCCCGATTTTCCATCATGGTACTCGTGATAATTTAGTGAATCCATATTCTGTAGGTGTCTTCTGGACTGTTTGTGTGGTCCATATTTTCCTTTTTGTCGACTTTTTTGCACTTGTTCAATAACAAATTTAGTCATTTGTAAGATATTTTTGTCAATATTTATTTAATTAAACAACCAACCAAAAAAAAACACTGGCATTTTAGAAATAAGTGAACAGCAAACAATCACGTATATCAATGGCAAATTGTTTGCTTACGTTCTAACAATTCTATGAAAACCAAGGCAATATCTTCAAGAGTTAACGACACCTTATGGCATTGTAAAAAGAGAGGACAGCAAACAGTTATTTCTGTCAATGATATTGATTATTTTTAAAATGTTTATCAATGACAAATTGTTTGCCTACGCTCTATATCGACTTCTATAATACAGGCGATATCTTCAACGATATATTAGAATTAAATACACTACTAACTGACACTTTATGTCGAGGAAGTTTTCTCAATTAGCTAAAATTTGAGAAAATATTAACTTGAAAAGAGAATTACATTCCATTTCCTTCATAATCTAATGTATTATATTTATCAATGTCGTGGAATTAGACCGAGGGAAGGAAATAACTGTCACTTCAAGATGCACTCCAACACTTTAAGTTTTGAGTATGTTAAGAATTAAACTTGACACATCAATATTCTTTTTAAAACTATATCGCCCATTTTGTGCTAACGCTCCTTAATGCATTTCATTTCATTTCCATTTGTTAAATTTCTCCATTTGATGCAGATCACCTGTCACATTCCCAACACTTCAAGCTACAACAATTGAATTTATAACGATGATGTGGGAAAAAGCACAATCTGTGCTATCTAATTTTATTTCGTGCTGTTCATCAAGCATACAAAATGATGTAGTCTTAATTAAATGTTACGGTTCCAGACCCAATCCATATACGCCTACGACCGATATTTGGCTAATACATCATGAGACAAATAGTAATAGTGTCCATCCGGTTTTTCCCCACCAGAAGGCAAGCAGAATTCTTTTTGATTCAGAACACTGACTGTTTCGAAGTACAAGAACGTTATATCACAGGAAGTAAACTTTTATGATCTTATGACATATCGAGAAGCTATCATCAGCGAAAAAATGCTAAGAAGTAAGTGTGCTATGTCTTTGGTTCATCAAAGCGCAGTATGAATGAATAATAGTCAATTAAAGCACAAACAAAGTAGAACGTTCGAGTCAGTAGAATGTTATACATATTTAATGATATAACATGCCTTGGGTTATTCAAGTATTGTGTACTTAATGTATAATTGATTAATAAGCGGGCTAGAGATAATATACATCATTAAGGTATTTACACGACGTCGAAAGGAAATCGAATAATTGTATACTCTATAAATAGCGATAACAAATCACATTTCATGCTCAACAGACTTAAATTAACCTGGATTGGGTATTAATGAGTATTGAATTGACTTAACTTTGCAGGATAACGTATTATTGTGTAACCTATTTGGAGTTTTGAACCTTGTTTCATAAAACTGTTAACTAACTGTCCATTATTTCCCTAAAACTGTTCACTAACTGTCCATTATTTTCTAAAACAAAACTCTTCACTAACTGTCCATTATTTTCCGAAGAGTGTCCACAAACTGCCAATTATTTCCTTAAAACTGTTCACTGACTACATTATTTTCAAAATATTGTTCACTAACAATATATATTTTTCAAAATATTGTTCACAAACTGTACATTATTTTCAAATATTGTCCACTAACAGTATATTATTTCCTACAAACTGATTAACAACTATCCTCTACGTTAAAAAGGAAAAATGTTCATTTACTTTCTAAAACTATTCAGTAACTGTCCATTAAAACTGTTCACCAATTGTACATTCTATTTAAAACCTGTCCATTAGTTAAGGTTTTTAGATATTTTTAACCTCAAATAACCCGACTTACAAGCATTTCAAATTTGAAAGAATAAAATTACATTATTACATATACCTGTACATATATTTTGTACAGCTTAACGGCGACATCCCAGGTACATAAAGTTTCACCAAAATTTCTCCCCGTGGATTATGTACCTCACACTGTCCATTCTCTGGCTTGAAAGTCAGTTTCCCTGATATTCATCGTATACAGTTGTTTAAAAATAAAACTTATCAATAATAAGACACATATTTCTGACAAATGATTTGAAAACTCGTAATCGTATTAAGAAGCCACTATGTCACGATTCACACAATTTGAATTGTCCTTCACGCCAAATCACAATACATAATTCCAGAACAATGCTGACTTTCTAATACATGTATAATCACAGAATTTTACTGAAAGGCAACGAAACGTCATATGTGGAATACTGCTAAAACTAAACAGACACTGGTGGTTACATGTTGTGTGGTCAATAAACTAATTTCACTTTCTGCTGCTTCTGGTAATTGCCTTCAAGTTCATTTAACATTGACCTACTCTGATTTCTTACCTTACATATATAAATTTGATATATCCACAAGACGAGTCGTTTGCCTTAAAGTAGATATCATTATGTTCATTCAAACCATTATCAAACAGATAATACACATACGTTTTAGTTTCGATGTCTCAGAGTTAAAAAAAAATCTTAATACAGAATCAAACATAAAATCGGCTTAATAATCAATCTCAACGCGTGCTTCGAGTAGGATCTTGACCCACAATTAAAGGAAGACATAAATAATCTTAATCACTCGTATGAATTAATCGAACTGTACCAATTCGTATTCCAAATATAGATTTATACGCCTTCATTTCCTTACAAGACGGGCTTCAGTCAGCTCTTCAGTCGACTAGCCTAAATTACGTTTATAGAGGATTGTTTTCATAGTCGGAAGACTTTCTTTCTATCTTCGTCTCATCTCAAACATTGATTTTTCAGACGGACAACTCGTTATTTATCATTAAGATTTTGAAGGAGAAAGGGAGTGGTTCTTGACTATTCACCAATTGATCTATCTCCTTAAGCCCTTTATTTGAACGTTTAACCTGGAGGTTCAGGCTTCGATCCCGGCATAGGTCTAGATAATGCGTTCGGATTGACAACCCGAATTTCGTTTTTCGGTGATGTCTGTAGGAAGGGCTGGCGTGGGAAAAGCGTCTAGTCGTTGCGATCCGTCGATGGTTGAAAATCGAAAAAGATGCCGCTGTTCTGGAAAAAATTTTCATTGTACAATACACAGCGTTGTAAGTCTTCATTAGCCCATATAGTGCAGAAAAGTACGACCTGAAACTCTATCAATTTCATTTTGTGTATGTACAAGAGACGTTTGTGGTTTCTGTACTTCCAAAAACGTGACTATATCATTAAGTTACTAGTAATATGATAAAGAACATTAGCTAAGAAGGTCAAGTGTGACTTCATTATTATGTTAAGTTTTCTATCTGGAAATATAAAAAGTTTACCAAAGCTACCACAGACTGAATACAGGAAACTCCGAGTATATTTCACCGGTATGGTTTCACATTGCGTGATATAACTGACATCGGTTTCAAGCCTTTGTAGAAAAATACTGTTTTAGTCTGAAAACGAGACAAATTTCTTAATACTGTGTCCTGGTCGTCTTAGACAATTATTATTTTATCACCTTCTGAGGCATTTACTTTACTGCTTTACTTAAAGATTGTTTGACTTCGCGGAGATTGAGAATGAGGAATTTGATTTCCGTCTTTGATGAACTGAAGATGGAAAGATAGCCTGCAAGGCAAGGGAATATACGCCCACTTACAACTTTGTTTGGAATAAAACTATTTGGCAGTACAGTAACAATTACCAGTATGAAATATTCAATCAGACATACACTTCTTTTGAACATTTTGAGGCGATACTGAATAATATTACCTTCATCAAAATCAGGTTTACAGGCTTAAACTTGAACTTTTTAAGAACAAGGACAATAATATTTTTAGATTTTTCTGATTGATTTTCGTTAAGGTTCATTTTTGGGAGATTACATAAACTCACACCTAGACTCGTCAAAATCCATCAAGAATTGTGCCTTCTAAAGTCTTCACGTGCTTCAAATTGAACGCATTTTCAACAACAAGGGTAATAAATAATACTAATTATTTCTGATTTTAAATACGGTTCATCCTTGGGTGATTACAAACAACCATACCAAGTTTCGTCGACATCAGTCAAGAATTGAGCCTTGTAGAGTGTTTACGAGCAATTGTGGACGGACGGACATGGGTGACAATCCTTTGCATTATCAGCCATATGGCACGCATGTGGTAGGCTGTTCAAATGGACGACTTATCCCAAAACCGAGAACATGATAATTCAAAGGTTTATTGAATGTGTCTTGATAGATATAGAAACGGCATCAGTGTATAAGCAGTTTAATCGAGAACCTAAAATAAATAAATAAAAGTGTCATAATAAAACCAGAACATTATCAGTGATAAACCGTGAACATAATAATTCAAAAGTTAAATTAAGTGGTTACCAGCATCAGTGTATGAGAAACGAAAACATAATTCAGATTATATGAAAGTGTCCTGGTAGAACCAGAACATCATCACTGTTTAAGAAATTTAAACCCCCCTTGTTCTTATCATTACCCGTTCTGTCTGGTAGAAATCCGAGAATGTTTTAAAAATCCGGATTCCAATTCTATGACCCACTTTATCAAGATTTTATTATCCCTTAATGAAATAAGAGATAAAAACTAGATCATCAAACTGTTTTAAAGGCCCACACAACTTGTCAAATTGAAGCCATTTTAATAAATCAAATCTATAAAGTCTTTCCTATGGAAGATGAAATTCTCTCCAGCCCAGTGGTATTTGATATAAATCGAATACTGAAATCAATCTAACTTGATGTTGATATACCCTAAGGTCATATAAAATAGTAATAACATTCACATTTATCTTTCAGCCATTCCTCTAGGGTAATAAATAGTATTTGTGAACAAGATTACGTTAAATTCGAACGTCCTCCAAGGCAGCATTGGTGTAAAGGAAGATACCAATGTAAGCAGTCATATCACGCGTAGACGAAATCCTTACAAAATGACGACACGGGAGCGTAATGGTATCTTAATGTTAGCACAGAAATGAATTGTCGATTTTTTGGAGACGCTGCCAAATCTCCGAAATTGAAATTAAATGAAGTTTGAGGTCCTACTGTCTTTGCTCCAGTTTGGGTTGATGAAGAAGGGCAACTCATTGTGTGTGCAGTGATCTTCCAGGAGACCCGATTTTGACTCTCTTTCTGTTAACATCCCCGACTGGTTGGTTGGAATTTCATAAAAGTCGGACTTTGCCGAGTCTAATCCCTCAACTATCTAGTTCTCCTATGGAAAAGATCTAAATACATATAGCTTTTTGACCAAATGATGGCAAACGAGTCTGAAATTGCAAATGGAACCTAGCTCGCAATTAAACGCACTCAGCGAACAGGTTATGTAAAACTCTTTTCAGTCGATTCTGTTTCTCTTAATAATATAATTATTTCATTCGAAACATTACAATAAATTTGATTATACAACCCACATTATCGCGATATTTCTAAGCAAAACATTTATCTTTAGTGACTGAGTAAACAAACTGTAGCTTACAATTAATTTAAACTGATGAAAGAATTGATTGATGGCGTATTAATTGGCCGATTATGAGCTGTTACTGTGGCTATCCTTCGCTTACAGCCGATTTTATAGTACCATTACCAATATGCATTGCCATATATCAGTTTTAACTAGACAACTCAAATGCTAGAAGTGCGGTGACACAGTGAGATAATGCTTGTTCGCTGATCCATACTTCGATTTCGTTTTAAGTCAAGGCAATAACTTCAGATATCGCAACCCAATTACCTTTCTAGGTTATGCACATAGGATGGGCTGAAATAGAAACAGTGACCCGTGTGCCATGGGTTGTTCAGTTGAAAATTGAAAAAGAGTCAGTCAATGCTGCTGTCCTGGCCATGCATGGTTTTACATGTCTTCAGAAGCCAAATAAGGTGCAGAAAAGAAGGAAGTTCCCCGAAATCTATTTAATTTGAAAAGCCATATTTTATAATGTAAAGAGGCTTATTTTTGTATCTTGATATTATAACAAGTTTTTTTTTTTGAATCATCATTCAACCTGAAAAATATAATTGGAAAATATTGTTGTTTTGAATATAGCACATGAAGGTTGTCGTAACAAATGTCCCTAAGCCATTGCAATAAGAATTAGAATATTTTTCAAATGAAATTTTCATGTCTGTATCATACAATTTGTCATTTGCTAGCCCCCGCAGTTCTCTTCTGACAGACTATTCCCCTTAGCAATAATTAATAGCTTATTTGTCGTTTTAAAACCATTGTATTTAAAAGATAGCAGAATAGCGTACAATTCTCTAAATACCAAGAAATGAAATGGAAGGTTGTGCCTTACGTTATCCTGATATCGAAGACGACTTTGCTAGGCAAAATTCACTTGCGTAACTTCTGCACGATTTCACGGGGTTTGAAAGGTGAAAATGATAGCGCTTCATTTATTATATTTTTGGATGAAGTTGATGCTTATGAGGTAAAAGATTTTGAGAGGGTTGACAGAAACATCCAAAGAACTTTGATAGAGTTGCATTTTCTGAGGAGATTGGCTGATCTGAAATAATTCCATCTTGAAGAATATCTTCTCCCTTTGGTCTTTACGAGTTGACTTTTTATTAATTTTATTGAACTCAATTTATATATTCAAAAAGATGTGGGTAATCACTTATTCCTCTCCTGACGAGACATGTTGCTAAGAGTACAGAATTGTTCTTCACATTCCACTAGCCAAATGCAGCAGCGTTGATGTCTCTGCGCACACGATAAACATGTTTCAAAACACTTTTGGGCCATGGATTTCAGAAAACGGAAGACGTAGAACGGGAAATAGAACGCAACGGGGAGCTGAAAGCCATTAAAAAAACTAGCCAAGGAACACCTTTTTGAATGTCTTAAACGAAATAATTCTGTAGGTCAGGAAAACAAATTAGTGTTTTAAGACCTTTTGTCCGTCTTTAACGAAATGATTCTGTAGATCAGGAATAAAAAGAAATGAACAAAAATGTATCAGGTAAGCTAATAGATAATCAATAAATGTACATGTCAGTCATCAATCAAGGCGATTGTAAAATAACAGTATCTGTATGTGATGATGACGGAAGCTTCTATTACTATTATTGACAACTATGTTGGTATTTAATCATCAATAATGTACTATAATAACAACATTGATTTTGTTTCCATCTGCCCAGGAGATACAAGTTGATAAAATATTTATCATGTACATGTGAGCTCAAGTCGACCTGGCGATTGTCGGAACTTGGGAGCAATTGGATTGTCAACGGTTGCTTTCAACTGGTGGCGTCTGGAAGAATCTGATTGATCACTGGATTAGGTCGAATTAAGAGCACTGAAAACTGAAAATCGTTGCTAATGTTATTTGTTAGATATGTTCTTGTCTACCGAAGCGGTCGCAACATGCGATCTATCAGCTGTTCATCCACATGACCTGGCATGATCTTCGGGAACATCTATTGGCACTATGTAACTTAAGTATGTCACACCGGCTATCCTTTCGGATCGACTACATAGGTAATATGGTTTGTTTTGTATATTTATTACTTCATCAGTTGCGGAAGTTGGTCAATTTTTCGTTCGTCGACCACGACCAATCCGATGAGATTCCTTGAATCTTTAGTCAACTGGAGTCCCTTTTAAGAATACCAACATAATACATAGAATGTGCTGTGGAAAAAGCCAAACATCACTTTTTTTAATTAAAGCCAAGCTTATATTCACCATGGACTGGATTTATTTACTAAATTCTTTCGTAGCCACGAGTCCTAATATCATTTGTTAAAATATAAAGTGAGCAGTCATTAAAGTGGATTGCGGCACCTCTGTCACTATATTTTTTAATTCCATACGCGGTTATTTTCCACGACAAATAAATCAGCTAGGGTAAATATATCTGACAAATCTAAGCCTTTCAGGAGCAAGCGAAGTAAACATCCTGACAGCTGTCGCTGTACTGATATGTAGCATTCAATAAAGCTGGTAGATTTCCACGTATCCAGTTAAAGGGCACATTGATTAGGAGATCCGATTCATCGGATATCAATAGACGAATCAACGGTAATTGCAGGTAATAACTATACATCAATGGGTGCCCATTAACAAACATTTCAGTCTAACAACATTAAAGGGTTATATTGAACCTCAAAGGAAAAGTACCAAATGAACTATGTACATAAATAAAATCATTAATTTCGCCTTTACAGCTAAGTTTTACGGTGCTCCATGGCAAATTCTGTAACTTCCTTAAACCAGTGAATGAAAGAACAGAAATTCGGTTGGAAACTCTAGGTTTGCGCTAGGAATAGGACGCGTACTAAGGAAAGGTCAAAGAAGACTGGTCTTCATCAGTAGTATAATGTGGTAGCCTTTCAAGATCATTACATTTGCTGAATGTCATCAATGAACTCTTGACTAATGATCTTAATTAATTCATTAATAATAATAAGTCATTATTCTAATCATATAATGCATATGCCATAATCAGTATATTCTATATTTTTGTTAGATGGCAAAGGATTGTGGCTCTCATGTTGGCCCTAAATCTTATGATCATTTTACTTGTAGATCAGTGTTATCGAATACTCATTGCCGATTTTTTGCCGATATCGGTGACATGGGATTGGAAAGTTTTCGAGGTTTCCCTACACGAACAGAGAGGTCCAGAACGTGCAGCTTGATCATTGTCCCACAGTTGTCATGCACCATACATTTAAAAGATTAAATGTTGAAAACGACAATTATTGCACAAGTCAGTACATATACAACGATTACTTCTTCATAGGAACTCTTGTGGGGTCTATGTTTCAGTAATCTGTAGAAAAAGCAGCAATTACTTGTTTCATCTATTATTACTGATAGTTTAGTGAAGGTTGAAGAAAACACAATGACTTGTAAACAACAACTAATAACCGAACAACGGATACTTAGCCCTAATAATTTTGATAAATTTCGCTTTATCAAAATCGTTTCGAGAAGATCGTGTTTGGAATTGCTTTTATCTTGCGATAATCCATAGATAACCAGCCTAAAGGTCATCCAAATTCCGTCTGGTTTTATAAATGGATGAAGACAGATATTTGTATACATATTCAATACATAAACTCAACACTGGATTTCGAGGTAGAATTATTAAGCATTGAAATTATGCAGGCTTGTCATACGTATTGATGAATACTTTTAAATTACCGGTATGTTAACTGGTCATGTATTTGCTTTGGTTATACATGTCAGACAGTATTTGGATAAAGTTTTGTGTATATTTAAGTATATATGTATAGTGCATGCATATCTACGTGAATATTTAAAATGTGCTGAAGCTTATCAGAACATTTCAGTACAAATAGTCTGTGCTAGACTGTACGGACAAAGATATTTGAGCCATCTAGGGTTGATCAAAATATACACACATGAAGTGGACTTTATTTTGAGGTCGAATTATGAAGAATTGAAATAATGGAGGACTGTCGCGTTTTTGTTATGAACCAACCTTGAATTTGCATAGTTTGCATAAATATCTTTGCTAGACTATACAGACGTGCTTTAAATTCTAACACTCATAATGATATTGTCAACAGCTGTTAGTTTCGTAGTTTGTTTCTATAATAGAAGTTAATAATTAATATAAACATAGTGATCAATCGGCTGCTTCCTGTCACCCTGAATTAGAATTAATTAATGGTTATTATTCATACATGACCTGCCTGGTTTATCGATTGTTTAAAGAGGAATGTGCTCTACGAAATAATAGCTAAATGGTGAAAATTTAGGGTTTCTCTAAGCCATTTCCATTAACTTTATAACTACTTTTGTTAGAATGGCTGTATTTAACTAGAACATATGTGATTCAAGTTAGAAGGGGACTTGCGATGGCAGAATCTGGAATCAACTAGATTTCCAACCGCTTCTTGCAACTGGGGTTTATACCAACTGCTGCTTGCAACTGGCGACATCTGGTAGAAAATGATCGAATGCTAGATCTATTCGACCTATGCGAAATAGCTACAGAATAATCTCTTCGTGCGATTACTACTAAAAGTTGAACTTGAAGCCGTTAGTGTGTGAAATTTCCAAATCAGGTAAATGGTTAGGATTGTCAGTCCGCCTTAATAACATTAGTTTTATCTTTAAGCCCGGCAGTGAAATTAAACTCCATTTGGGCGATGGAATCGAGATTCCTATTATCCCCCGTTTCTTTAATATTGTCTCGTGTGATGTTCTGACCAAAGGTTGTCACTTGAAATAGCCCCAGATGCGTGGGAGATAGTAACGATTAAATATCAGGAACTAGGCTTATACTAGATTGTGAATTCCGCAATGTTTTGTACATATAGTATATATAAGTATAGTTTAACAATGAGACGTCGACAGTCGTTATTTTTGTAAATATAACAGACAGAAAAGCTGAAATTCTATTCGTATTGCCCGTGAAAACCAAAAATAAAGTGAAAAAAAAATTGGCTGTCGTAGGACACATTTTGTAAAGCGTATTAGTTTGTATGTAAAGGAATTAAGAAAAACTTGAATCTTCTTGTTACTCAACAGTTTCTCAAGAGTATACGATCTACAGACAACTGACAACTACGGAATTTATATTACATTTTCTTCATACTGATCGCTAGCCTTATTCCAATTTGACATTACTTTAGCAGGTCTAGCAAATAATCATTTAATAAAGAGCAAAAACCAATCCATAACGATTTAAAATAAATAGCATACCAATTACGCAATTTACATCTAATAATATCTGAAGCAGAATAACGACTGCATCTTTTAACAAGGTTCATCCACAGTACAGTCTAATTGCTTATTATCGTCTCGACATTTCCCCATCATAGTTTGACGTGATACATTTAATCCCCCTTCTGATGATGTATCTAACGTTACTAATTAAAGAAAATCCAGTTAGCTTGGAAACGGCTGACGATGTGTTTAGCACTATAGTTAACATCGAAACAGAGTTATTGCTATTTTATGGGAAATAGGTTAATTTCGCTATTACCCCTTAATGTGATATCGCATCCATTCATCATAACATCAAAGACAACCCGAAGCTATATACGATAATATGGAATAAATCAAATAAAAATTTTACAAGCAATATTTACCGTGTAATAATCCTATATTTAGGGGCAAATATCTATTTTTGTAAAGGAGATTTGAGGTTTTGTGTTTGGTTAAATCGGCTTTCTAAAACTATGAATCAACAAATGATTTTGATGATGGACCTCAGATCATGATATCAATATTACAGAGACAAGAGTAATAATAAGTATGGAATACATAACACTTCTCTTATGTACTATAATCATTCAATGAGTCACTAATGTTACATTCCAAACTTTGCAAGAAGCTCTCACAATCCAGCTTGATAACCATGAAGCAGTTCAGGTGTTTTTTTCTGATGAATGAAAAACCTCGGAAGATAACAGATAAGCCAGCAAGTGCACTTGTATGTTTAACTATTTCCAATGAAAAATCGAAACCACACTTAATCTGTTCCTGTAGGAAAGTCAAACCTGCCCTTCCCTAAAAACGTTAAAGAACGCCTCTTCATTTTCAGCTTCAATTACGTAAAATAAATTGAGTCGTGGAATCTTAGAAAAAGGTATTGGTTCAAAGAAAGACACTTATTGTAACATGATTTTACAAATAATTGATAAACTCTGTGTGAGATAAACCTCCACTATTGCCTTTCTAATCCTCAATTTGAAAATCGGATAAGTCTTGATGTTAGACAACATGATTGAACAGTAACGATATCGACCTGTAAATCAATTAAATACTTTAAAATCTCATTTGAATCACTAACAAAGGCTTCCCTGTGCAGTTCGATATGAAATTAGCATGCATCTGGAAATATCACCTAATGGGATTTAGAGAAGCTTGAACTGGTTCAAGTTAAGCTTAAGAGTAAACAAGGTAACCCTAACATAACTAACCTGTCCTTTGAATTAAATAATATGCATTTATGCGCAACGGTTTAGGACTTTAGCTAAAGCGCTTTTGCATCACCGTCCTTCTGGAAACATTGTTGACTAATATTAACGACTTCAACAGGTTAAAGTTAGCATAAGAGTAAAAAACAAGGTAACGACCATAACGTAACTTATCTGTCTTTTGATAATAATCAATGATAGACATTTTTGCACTTACGACTAAAGCTAAAGAGCAATCGTGCTTCTGGAAACATCACTGACTCGAACAGGTTATAGTAAGCTTTAGAGTAAACAAGGTAAAGACTCTTAACATAACTTACCTGTCTTTTGCCTTCAAATAAAATCAATTATATGCAATTAAGCGCTACCTTTTACCACTATGGCTACAGTGCGTTTGCAGAAGCTTGACTCTTAACTGCAAACTTACTCGTCCTTGGATTTCAAATATAAATCAATGGTATGCATTTATACGCTACATTTTACAACTATAGTGAAACGAACACATTTGCATTGAAATTTTTATTTCATTATATTGAATGAATGGTTTAATTCTTTGGTCCATACAAGTTGTACAGGTGTAGCTCAATACTTCAATGCACATTCAAAGTTACAAATACGGCTTTATGATTTTTACAATGAAGTATTTGTGTGTCAGAATTTAAGAACTCTTGACTTTTAACCATTTTTTCATATAAAAATAGGTTTTATTACCTGCAAAACGAAACTGTTCAAGAAAATTTCCTTATTGTGTACTACATCACGTTGCTCATCATATATTTTATCCAATCAGTTATAAAAATATAACTGAACTCTATTGGCTTATATCATACTCATTTGATACTAGTTTTAATATCTCTCATTACTTCTAAAACAAATAGGTTTAGTTTAAAGGGGCATTCCGCTTTTTTCTATTTTGAAAAACATTTTTATTATCAAAAACGTCGTAGATTATACCTGCACATATTTCTTAAGTATGCTATTTACATCTATGTAGGGTTAATTAAACACTAGAACTAATTAAGCAGTTTGACCTAGTTTCTGTGAATGGCTTTATAATGGCTCGTTATAATTGAAATATTTAGAAAACGTTGGAGACATATTTCTCTACAATTAGGCGTTTAAATATTAACGGCCGTATTTTTTCTAGTTAAAACTTTCAGATATATTTCTATATATTTTGGTTTATAGTGTTCATAAATTTGAGCAAAAAAGAATTTCGACCTCTAAAAAAAGCGGAATGTCCCTTTAAGCTAAAGCTTTGGTCCTGGAGAAAAATATCTACACTGCGATGCTCACCAATGATACCTATAGTGCCATCAGTTGCATAAAAATATAGCGGAAAATACCATGCCATTGCTATCAAGATTGAGTTATAAGAAAATAACTATATAATTATCGTTAAGAGCATGTCTGTTTCTATCAATGCTACCTTATATATGTTTTCCTTTTCCTTCTAAGAGAATCAGTGGCCTTAATTCAGCTTTCTCTCTGCCAATTGGCATTCCATCAATGTTGTGTGTAAACAAGCAAATTTTCCATGTTTATGTTTCTGTCATACCACAGATTTGTCTCTTAATTCAGATGTTAAAGCCTACACAAATAGTAGTAATAGTATGTACTTCAAACGGAAAGTACCCTTCATGATCTGCGAAAATCTCAAACTTTTTAAACTTTCGTTATAAAGTGTAAACATTTCATATACATACCTTTATGAAGTATTCAGTGGTCCTCGGACACTGTATATCCACTAACACAGAAGTTCCACTAGAAAGTCCTTTTATATTACTAATACTCCAGTTAGACCAGACGGGAATGAGACGAGTAAAGCCCGTGGCAGTCAGCTTTTGTAAATTAAGCTTTAATTCAAATAATATCGCACTCAGAAAAATCAATGAGTGAGTTTCGTCCATGATATTTTCATTGTTTTTATGTGAACTGCGTGATGGCTTGGTATACCGGTTATAAATGAGAGAATACTTATTACCTTCCACATACACAGTATGGTATATACTGCGCTATATCAATGAAGTATCTCCAAAGCAGTTCAGTTATAATCTTCAACCAAGCATTAGCACTTAATCAATTACCGAACCGCTTTTCGCCTAGCTTTCTTGTCGTGTTATGTTGTAGTAAAAATAAAAGTTATGATCTTGTTTCTTCCTTTGTGATGCTATATCCAATTAAAAGCTTCCCGTCCTTCAACTTTTTATTTGTATATCGAATTTTAGAGTTGTATATGAATGGGAATATTAGTGTCTCATTAGTGTAAATAATTATTCCAATAACTCAGCATTGTTCCAAATTTTAAAGGATAATTGTAAATCGAAGAGTATTATATGAAATGTAAACTTATGAAATAACCAACCGAATCAATGCAATCAAAGCTTTTCCGTATATTTTGAAGCTGCTATTGAAGTCAGAAGACAATAGGTGTGCTGGTTTCTATGAAGTCTAATTGCAAATTAAACACTTTGATCGGAGTCGTTCGTTACTTACTTAGTTCTCTTGTGGGTTTATTGCCTTGCGATACTTTAACTTGGTGTGTATCTTGAGTGGCTGTTTCGTTTTTCTCTTTAGCATTGTAACTAATTAAATGCTCCGGTGCGTTTCCTTATTGAATGGAATTGATAAATTCATTACAGAAAACAGATAAACCAGTTTAATTTACGAATTCTTTGACTAGCTAGTATGGGTCTTTCAATTTCTAGTTCAGACGATATATCATTGGAAACATGTTTGATTCGATTAGGGAAATATTATTAACTGTTGATTCATCACTGTGTGTAGCCATGATTGACAGACAGTAGGCGACTTGTCAGATTTTGCCTGGTCTGAAGATCAATTTTTACAATTTGGAACGGTAATGATGAAGACACAAGATAGATAATATTATTCCTAGTTCTCCATAATATCTTGTGGGTAATTTTACTTCCATCTTCATAGTTTTGTGTATGTTGAGCAGCAATGACCGGTGTGGCGAGATGCAGGGTATGTTTACTTGACACCTGATAACACTTTTCATTGTGATATACTTACTCATCTGAAAAGTCCATTAGCTTCAACTAATGTACAGGTATTGCCAATTTCTTGTTTTGGATTTCGGGTTTCGTTTAATGATTCTGATCGTTAGAACTCGTTTTTATATTCATGTAGGTTACATTTACTGACTGATTATTGGCAACCGCAAGCAACAACAAAAAAAAATATATATATCCAAAAATTCAAGGTACTACCCCGACATACCTCCTGGACGCCTATTCAATAATTTTCAATGATTTTTTTTTGTGTGTCTCATATCGTTAGGTTTACTATTTACATATGATCAAATATTGATTTGGTATGACAGATGGCTATGAAAGAAGTGCATAAAGTCAACAGTTCAACAAAAAGCTTTCACATTTATCTCTCTGAATTGCCTGTATCCTGAGAATGTCTTTGTGACAGCTGTCTTGTGCTAAGTGATAGCCCATATTTCACCAGAATCCAAGTGCACTCAAAAGTGCAAGGTGTCTTTTCTTTCCGTTAAGAACTGTTGGCTAATAGTACCCGTTTATACTTCACATTAGCTATTCATACGTTTATCGCAGGGTCCGGGGCACGAAAAACCAGCCAAGAAGTTTGGTTTTATTGCGATCATGTTAAGAAGACTGAATATTACGTTTTCAATCTCGGTCAAACTTCAGAATCAGATGGCTTTTTATTTCATATGCGCAATTTGACTTGTGAATTATGCAGAAATCACTCAACAACAGATGTGTTAAAATAATCAAAATTTTAGTTTAGTTTTTTCGCCCCAATTTAAAAAAAAAACGAAGTAAAGGTTTTCGTTTTGAATAGTAGTTCATGTCGCTTTTAGAAAAACAATGGTCTAGAAAACTGCAGACACCTTATCCTAAAGAACGTTCGATTCATTTGCTGTCAGATATATCAATAAAATGAAACAAGTTTCTGTAATCAAAATGTCTAACTAGTATTGGTATTGCTAGAGATTCTCTTGTAACTATTGTTAACTTTTAGACAGATTTGTATGTTTCAATTCAGTAGGTCAGAACTTTTACGTTTTCGCTACTTTCCCTACTTCCATCATTTCTTGGCTTCCAAGACCAAGTCACGAAAGTGCTAATAGATACTGGTTAAAAAGACATCGCGACAGTCTAATTTCTTCTGTAAAATATTAAAATTTAGCTGATAGCTTTTAACGTCGTACAATTTGTCCCTTGATAATGGCTTGAAAATTCGCCATTACGTTCTTAAGTAAAGTAACGATCTTTATCCTTAAGAAGCCCAGAAGACTCTTTTATTCTGCCATCACCCAATTATTTGTGAATGGAATGTTCTAAAATGGTAAAGTGTGAATAATAGCTTTAGGCTAAATTCGATGTGGAAACTGGATTTAATGGAGATAAATCAATTCTTTGATATATGTTTATCCTTAATGTAAACTTCAAGGCAAAAATTGTTATGCGTGGCTCATTCTACGGATGAAAATAATGTAGTTCATTAGCAGCCAATAACATTCTATTTTTTCTTTTTATTTTGGTGTTCATCAAAATGAATTAAAAGCTAAAAGAGCGAAATTAACAATCGCCTAAGATTGAAATGCTAGTATATTGTGCTCTAAATAACAATATTTTGTGATTTATTTTTATATTCCCAAGAGAGGTTATTTGTTTTTTTAAAAAGTCATACAAATTTGTAGATAACAATCCGATTACATTTTGATCCGTCTAAACCAATAAAAAAATACAAAGCTGAGTTTTTGTTCTAAGAGAGTGGGTTTATGGGGATTTTAAAGAGGTTTTTTAAACATTTTATGTGTATCGGAGACACTTATAGCATCAAATTGCACCATTCCAATTTTCAATAAGAAGTGTGTGGTTCCTGCAATTCCACTAAGATATAGAATATTTTACGATTATTGACATCATCAAATACTTCGTTTTAGTGGAATTCCCGGAACCACAGACGTCTGATCGAAAATTGGAATGGTGCAAATTGATCAGTATCCCCGATACACATAAAAAAAACTCTTGACAATATCTTTAATATATGAATATCAAATACAAACAGTGGCACATCAATGATCCACCTTCCATCTCAGACACCAAATTTACGAAATGCCATTTCAATGCGGATACTTATACAGTTTTTAACCTTTATCCTTAATAAGCTCCATCGATAGAACTTTATTTATGTCCCCATAAAAGCACATCTAATATCTCATCCAAATTAAATACATGCAATTGCAATTTATTTCGAAGTAAAAAGGTAAATTAATTTGCATTGATCGCTAACTATTCTCTACATTAAAACCCACACAATGGTTTATTACCATGTGTTACCTAATGGTTTCTCCTCGGAGAATACTGCATATGGCAAGATGAGAAACATTTATGATTTTAAATATATACATAAGAGACTCTTTATCTCTCGGAATAGCGACATTATTAAGATTGTGTTTATAGCAATAACCAGTGATAAATACAAATGGCTTTGAAATGGTAAATGATTCCACCTATTTAGAAACTGACATGATCACTGATGGCATATTATGTCGTTCTGCAAGATGCTTTTGTATTTGTATGTACTGGCAGCTTGTTTATGACAGGGTTTCTTTGTCAAAAAGCTGTGGCATGTATAATCATGATATAATATTAACAATAAAGTATTTAACCCTTGTCAGTGATGCGGACCGGAAGGGCTGACATGGAAAAGGCGTCTAGTTGTTCGAATCGAACAATAAACCGATGCCCGGTGTGCTAAAAAAATCCTCGACAGTTGGAGATCAAAATCACGCTAATGCCACCGTTTTGACGAAATTTCCCTCATTGTATAGCGTTGCCTGTCTTCCTTACCAAAGAGAAGGGCGTAAAACTCAATTCATTTCATTTTCTAAGGATCGGAATTAAGCCTAGTTACATAGTTCAGCCCATGATATAGATAATTGAAAGAAGTAACATAAACCAACCCGAGTGAATACCTGCAAAAATAACTATTAGTCTAGACATTTGCCAAGAATCACTAAAAAAAACAGAAAAATAAAGAAAATTAATGTATAATTATGTCATTTGATACTCTTATGACTGGACGAGCGAAATAATTGGTCTGATGTCCAGGCATATTTTACACGGAAATCGGAAATCTAGGAGTAACACATACAGGTTAAGAGACAGATAAAGCTGTAACATCCATTCACTAGAAGAAACTGGCATAGGAATACTCTACAAAATAAGAACTAAAGAAGAACCTTTAAGGAAGAAGACCTATACAAGAACTGCACAGAAGAACGATGGTAAGCTTTAGTTCGTGCTAAAAATATTTGTGTCTAAACGACCGAACTACAAAAGAAGTATCAAGACACAGAAGCCATTGGAGCAAGTCTCTTTTTCTCAGATCTTACACTAGTAAACTTCAGGAACAATGAAGTAAATAGCCAAGAAAAATCTCATACTAAGCACGCTAATTATTTCATTTAGATGACTCAAAAGATATTAGTTTGTCTGTTAATCAAGAGAACGAAGCTGATCAACGGGTACCATTCTATTTTGGAATAGAAAACGAATGTTACTTACAACAAGGATAATTAAGACCACAGCATGGTTCGTATGTAAGGTTAACGTAACCCGAGTAGCCATTGCATGAACCATGTTCATGTACACGCCAATATGCAAATTGATGGTTCTGTACAACCCTCAGATAACGAATGTTACTTACTACCGAAATAATTAAGATAACAGCATTCACGGTCGTTTGATTGCAATGCTAACGTAATCCGGGAAAGCAAATCTTAAGGAGCCATTGCATATACTACCATGTTCTGTACTATCATGTTCATGAACATCACAAGAGCTGCTGTCCATTTTACTAAAGTGGATTTGAATATCGACTTCAAAATATTTACTGATAGTGTTGGAATAACTTTGCGTTCCAACTGATTTTCCAATGATTAAAACCGATAATAATCGGCTATACCAACGAACTTGCGAATAGAGAACCATTCTAAAACAAAACGATGGTTGCAAACCTCCTTCAGATAATCCAGACAAAATATCATTTCAATTACCATGACAGAGAGGCTAACGAGATCCACGAAAACATGGAAACCAAAATATCTTGTCACTTTCAATTACAAATATGGCTGATGGTATTTGATTTAGTAATGTGTTTATGAATTGTATATTCTGGTATCTGTCTCTGGTGACTAACATCAAGAAATTATCTCAGTTTCTCTTCCCATTTCAATAAATTAGATATACAAACTAATATGTTTCATTGATAGCAGAAATAAAAAAAAAACCCAAGTACTAAAGATCTGAACCTAATATAAAAATGAATCCCGAAATAACAATTTGGTAATACATTGGTAACAGAAACTGAATTATTCATCTGATAAAGTATATGATACCATTATATATCTTAATTTATCTTTAAGAACGGTTTTAACAGAATATTCAACCTTATATGTGAAGTGAAACTAAATGTGTAACGTTTTGCTTTACTCCTGCTTGAGCACAATACAATGTATTATGCAGAAAACAGTGATAGCGTTTTCTTTATCGATTTTAACAGTTGAGGGATGGTAAATGTGCATAACGTGTGATGTTTGAGAAAAGTGCATCAAAGATCAGAAAGACCTTTTTGCACTGGATGACGATGTTTACGAGATGGTGAAAATCCGGGAGATTAAGATTTATGCAAGATGTAAGAATCTGTGCTAATAATCTTAAGTGTGTTTTGACTGTTCAAAGGTATAATTATGTGGGAACTTTGACAAGAAGATCGCCTTCATAGACAGTAAACAAATCATGCAAGCTTCAACCATTTGCAAATTAGAAAAATAATCCATTATACTAAACAATATAAATTTAGACATTTCCTCTTGAGAATTCTATTTCATTTTCTATATCGACCTATGTGTCACTCACACTGTATTTATTTGGAAAAACTGCAATAAATTTTGTGGTAAATGTAAGGTAATCAATTATAAACTTCATACAGAAGTATTTGCATAATATTAAATTACTAGTTTAAATACCGATTTTGATATAGATTGTTTATGAGATGAATAATTATTGTGTCTTTAAAAATGGCTCAAAAAAAAAGCAAATTCCCTTTTGAAGTAGGCGTTATATGTCAAGACCTTTTGACGAAATACTGTTTTCATATTCTTCGTGGGGCTTAATTTTTTTAGAATATTTTCTATGCATTACCATGCCATTGCAGGAATTAACGCAAATAATGTCATCGAGAGTACTATGATTTGTTCGAAGAGCTCTGTGCAAAGGGAGAAAGTTTATTCCAGGAGCTTCAAACTAAACTCATTACTTTGTTTTCAAGCTTTGTCATCCTTCTAAAAGATTTTTATTGTGTTCCATTATTTTTTTAATGAGAATTATTATAGCAGCCTCAAAATAGTACGATTTGTCTTAAATAACTTTGAATTTAATATAAATGTAAACATGAGCACACATTTTATTTACAAATTTTGTTTTTACAGAGACCCATTTTCAGTCAAAATGTTTAGGACGGTAATGTGTTTCTTTTCAATGTAAACTCACACAAAAATGTATTTTAATCAACGCAAAGACATTCTTAGACTGACAGTACTATTTGAGGCTGATATCCCAATTCGCTTTAAAAAATATATAAAAAATATTCAAAACACAGTTTGACCATAGACACAACATTGTCAAGTACAAGCTTGAATATCTTTCAATCCATAAGACGAAAGGTAAATCAAAATATTGTTGTCTAAGTTTGATGAAAATGTAAGCTTAAAGATCTTTCAATCCACAAGAAGGAAGGTAAATCATATTGTCTAAATTTGATGAAAATGCAAAGATCACCAACCGTCTGGAGTGAACCAAATAAACAAATAACAAACGGGCTATTGAACATCTTCAGAAAACCTCGGAAAATTGACATTTTCCTTAATAGTATTTGTTCCGCTTAATAAAGGTTTGAATACAACTCTTGAAATATGTGCTTGTGTCTGATTGAAGTCTGGTATGGACCACTTTGTCTGGAACCTATCAAGACTCTTAGACTCTTCGCTCCATCGAGAGAGTGATGTGAGAAGTCGAAATTGACAATCTCTACTTTGATGAACATAATATATATGTCATAAGTAGACATTTTACTTCACGCACACCCGAACTCAACCCACAAAGGTATGATTCATAATCTTTAACACTCTTAATTTTCGCGAAAGTGAGTTATTTTACTTCTCCCAAATGAAAAGACCTAAGGTGGTACATATACTTCATTTAGAAATTGGAAGTAGAGCTATCTGGCGCTTTCGATTGACTAGATGGTTACCGTGATTATGACAAGTCCCGTGGAATTTTTATGATTACTAACAGGTGAAATCAATTATGGAAAATGGGGATTTACAATTCATTAGAGCTATTCACCTTGGTCTTCGAAGCATCTTTGATTTGGTAGATTATTACTCACTAATTAGAGAAACTGTTAAAATTCAATTCAAGATATTTGTTATGAGTTATGGCCCTTGAATGCGTACAAGGCTATTGTACTGAATACCGATTGTTGACTCAAAATATTGAGAAAGTTAAGTTCACGTTTCTATATAAACCGTATATCTGGTTAGTCTAGTATAAAAAAAAATGATAGCCATTATTACAAATTGTAATGGTTGGAAAATGATGAATTGCGTTCACCTTTCTAAACAAATTATCTTGCAACGCTTTGTCTAACCACGACAGCAAAATATATCTATTGTTTATAAGTTTTTTTTATAACACGTATGAATGTTTCATTAGTCACACCACTTTTATGTCATTTTCACGACTTTTAAATTACATTATACATATAAACACGGTCTGTTAGCTCACTTGTGATGTCAAAAAATGACATTTTATAGCAATATTCGTCTGGACTCGTAAAACCTGGAAAGTATTAATTATCACACCAGGCATTGTCTGTGAAGGCTTATAACTGGTTCAAGCCCATCATGCTTCGTGATTTACAAGGATTTGCCAAAGAATTATAGTAATAAAATGTAGAGACAAATTATATTATTGTCGTTAGGGTTATTTTAAATAGTACATACATACATGGTATCATGACACAATACAAATGAAATTGTATCGTTACTTATGACATATAATTGTATATTTGCAAGTAAATACAATTGCTAACGGATTTATATAAGGTTCGGTTTATTTCTATTGCCTGTATTTATAATTTTGTAAATCTTAAGATTTTGTTTAATCGCGTTACTACGACATCATCAATGATATATGCATGGCGAAGTGTATGATTGTATACAATGTTCCTTCTTTTATAATGAAATACTTAAAATATCGTTCTTACTCTACTATCTGAACCTTGTACTGAATCAACATGAACCTATTTCTTGCCATTCAATTTGTATATGCATCGAAAACGTCAGTGTTTTGTAAACCACACGAAAAGAATAAAGCATATATATCAACATATATAACAATAGTAACATAACCAGTCTACCATCGCTAATGATTAGTAACAAGAGAACTGTGAGCTTGTTTAAAAAAAAAACGAATACAATAAATAATACAGGGAAGATAAAATGTGTGTCATATTAAAAACGTCTGAAGTTATTCTTTTATGGCGTCGCAAATATGTGAACAATTGTCCTCGCTACATTTGAAATCAATATATGACAGGAGTTTTTACATCATGTTTTTGTAGTATATCTCATATCTTTATAGAAAGCACAGATTTAAAGAGTGTGGCTTCTACTAACTTATAATCCACGGAAGGTCAATTTACAGATGTTTTTCCAAGGGCCATTCGGTAGCTAGGATCCTCCTGAACCTATATATCGTCTTATTTTTAATCGGCTGTTGGAATTGGGTGCATATGTATAAGAAGGCCCAATATCATTTGTGTTGCTTCAAATCAAAGAATTGCATCCTACAGCAATACGTGTATAGGACCAGTTGGTAGCAAGGATTTTCCTGAAACTAAATATATCGTTGTTCGTTTTATTTTACGGCTGTTAGAATTGGGTGCATATGTATAAGAAGGCCCAAGATCATTTGTGTTACTTCAAATCATAGAATATCATCGTGTAGCAATACATGTATAGGACCAGTTGGTAGCAAGGATTTTCCTGAAACTAAATATATCGTTGTTCGTATGGAATTGGATGGTAATGTATTAGTTGGCAAAGTTCATTTGTGTTGCTTCAAATCAAAGAATATCATCGTGTAGCAATACGTGTATAGGACCAGTTGGTAGCAAGGATTTTCCTGAAACTAAATATATCGTTGTTCGTTTGGAATTGGATGGTAATGTATTAGTTGGCCAAGATCATTGGTGTTGCTTCAAATCTAAGAATATCATCGTGCAGCAATACATTGTATATAACACATTGCAAGAAGTTCTAGTCGAGAATCCTGAGACATGTACATGAAACTTATTATTTGATTTGTCAGCAATACATTAGAACCGCAACGTGGGATGAAATTAATTCCATGTTACAGAGTTTTTCTGCTATGGTTAAAGGACAGGTTTGGATTCCCTTTCAATCATTTCTCTGTCATCCAAATGAACTTGATTCTGATTTTCAATATAAAGTGGGTATGAAGTTTATTTTGTAGAATATTCCGGAGCCCTGACATAGCACAAATGATCTTTACCAACCAATAAATTAAATGATTTAACTTCAATATAGACATAGAGATTCTAATTTTAGGACGATATTCCCTCTATAACTGGGTGGACTACGATAATTATCTTTTCGCTCGAAAACAGTCCGATTGGTAGCCGCAGTGATATTTACTTTTCTGTTCCAAGCAGACGATTAGTCAGTATACGGTATGATCTTCATGAATCCCTTGATATTTAATCAAGAGGAATTAATTAAACAGTAGAATGATTTAAGGAGGATATTTTCTGATTACTTCATGTGGATTTCCTAAGCTAATGACAAACTTTCATGTCAATATTTAACTACGGTAGCTGTTGACTGGATTTTATTAGACAGTTAGTAGGGCTATGTTATTTTATTAATTTGATAAAGATTTTTTGTTGGTCTCAGACTTGAGTGACAACAAGATCTGTTTTCAATCAATTATGTAGGGTTTGTGCGTGCTGAAAAGGAGAGCAAATATTTCCTGGCGATACTTGGAATTCTGTTTTATGTGCTTCAGTCTTTTCGAGAAAGAACACTACGAAGATATTTGGCCAAGGACCAGCTGGTAGAAAGCATCCTCGTGAACATGGGTTGTTACCCTTATAAAAAAAAATCGTTGTTTGTGTGTTCCTTTGTTTGAAAGGGGGATCGGGTCTTCTAAGGATTCTCAGGATATCGTCTCAGTGATGTCCATATCAACAAAGTAGTTGAACGCAAACTACATTAAATGGAATAGTTTAGTAGGAGAACATGAGCAACCGATAGGCCCAGATCAATTAGATCTATCGATTAATCAGATAACGGTATCCAGTAACTTACAGTAACCACTAATCGAATATAATTATATGTTACTTTTATCACTGCGTGATACAAATTGAATTCCTTGGACCGGTTTAGAGTATTTCAGACCAAGTTGCTTCCCTTCATTCACATTTCGATTATCTGGAATGTCACACTTCCAGCAAAGAAATGATGATGCAGCTTTGAGTTTAATATTACTATTTGGGCTTAGAAGGGAATACATTTGGGCATATATTTCGTACAAGTAGCAAAATATTTAATGAAATTCGGGAGGCAGTCTATCCTTCCAATTTAACTGAGCTACGCTGGTCTCGTAATAAACAGGGAGATGATAGCAGTTGACGTAAAATTGGGTCATATCATTCTCGGGTTTGAATTCCATGAATCACTATATTAGGAGTAGGGGTGTCTCGTTAACCTTGGGTTGCTGCAGGGTCGATTCCATCAACAATTGAAACATTACCTTCTGGAAAATAAAACAATAGTTTGAGAAGTTCATTTCATTGGATCTTTCAAGTAGACTCGAATGCAAAGAGATATTAGAGAGTTGTCTCCCATCAGTAAAGACACGAATGAAAAAAATCAGGGATTTTTCCATTAAATGTGTGTGTCAAAATACTGTCAGATGCTTCTGAAATACTTACGACGACTGATTCTGATTTGGATTTACTGTTATTCAAACAAGAACCTCTGATAAATTAACTTTAAAAAAAAAAACAGTTTCTTCGGACAAGGGTTGGCTAGGTTCTTAGTCTAGTCAGATATCTAAATCGGATTGAAACTAACTTTACCACCAACATCTACTCATTTTATGAATCATAGACATAACTTCGACTGCCGTGTTAATATTGTTTTTGTACCAGACGAATTTATAAACCTTTCCATCTGATGGGTGGCAAAGCTCTTGACAGCCGATCAGCAACGTGTTAGTTTCATGGCGTCCCGTGAAATTTATGCCCATTATTTTTGTATTGCAATTTGACACCTCAGACTTCACCTGTTTCCCAAGAGGAATTAGGCAGTCACCATTTTTCTAGTACTGATGACGTCATATTCTTTTTTGCGGTCATAATTGTCTGTCGAAAATCAGACATCTGATTAGTAACATTCAATGTATAATCACAGTGAGTTAATAGGATAAGCACTGATTGTCCAAACAGAAGTCAATTGAAATATACCCATACGTTTTCAAAATTAACAAATGCATTACATAATTTTTAACTTTTTCTGCATATTCGACGAAGATGGACAACACTACGCAATGAGGAACCTGTATGCAGTACGATGACATTTTAACTAGTTTTGGATTTCGAAAGAACTTAAATGGTGAAGATTGTAGCACACAGGTTCTCGTTTGTATACTCATCTCTTCCCAAAAGAAATATATAAAGACGACAAGTCATACATTGATATGACGACAGATCTGATAAACGTAGTAAAGAAATTCAGTCATATCACAGGTCTTCCATATGATTGAATATGTCGTGTTGTATTCCATGTTTTAAGTAAAAACTATGAAATCTATCATATCAGTTGACAGGTATGACGCGGAATACAATTGATATTACTTTTTCAGAAATGAATATCGATGATATTCTGACGAAAGAAGATTATAATATTGTTGGGTAATATGCAATTGATCATATACACATACATTCAATACAGTTGTACCCAATAACTTCAAATTGTGAAATAGTATTAACGAAATATTTCAATACAACATTGCGTAGACGATAAGAAATATCTGTAGGTGTTTGTGTAAGATGGTTACTTCCCAAAATTTTCTTGTAAGGTGATATAGAAGGGTTCTGTAAATAATCATATATACCTAAAATCAATACAGCTGTACACAGTTTTTTCAAATTTTCAAATGTTATTGATGAAAAACCTCAATGTAACATCTCGTAGTCGATAGAAATATATGTGCACCTGAGTAGGTGTTCAGTATGGATAATTGGTATTTCTAAAGTTTTTAGGTAAGGGGATACACAGAGCTCAGAGTTGTTTACACGTCATCATGGTTTACGTTGAACTAATGTTCGCTGTAAGATCTAATCTCGGTGCTTGTGAAAAGACCTTAATCATCTTCCCTTTAAAAAACAAACAGAGTCCAGTCGGCCCAGTTGTATATTGGTACGGATAATCCGGTAAAGATCAATGCCAGGGACCAGTTTTTTTTTCTTATGGTCCTTATGGCAAGGAATAACTCCGTACGTCATATCCATATGCAAGGAAGGTAGAATAATGAAGAGTAAAGAAAACGACTAGATTGTTATACATTTATTAACCTGACAAAATATCACAATATTTATCACCGGATACTGTTTGTTACACCAAATACTGAACTTACCACTTCTTTGACATGGCTTTCAAAGCGTGCTTAAGTAATAATATAAGTAAATTGTTTTCAGACATGCAACAATCAAATTTAAGTTAATCGTTAACCATCAATTCCAGGTTATGACGGTAATCACAAAAATATTGAAATCAATTCAGCAGATAACGACATCTTAGTAAAGAATGCGACGAAGGCATTTAGGCATAACCTTCAGTATATAAGGCTTATTCAAAATTCTGGGATGCTTTTATATATTATTTACTACCAAATAATCTTAGGCTTGGCATTTAGTTTCAAATACACATGATTACCTCGTGAAACACACTTGAATTAATTGATGAAGTCTTTTGAGAATACTTTGATTTCAAATTCACCTTGTAATGCAAAAATTAACACATTTCGTTATCAAAGGGGGTATTCGTAATTCAATCTCAATACCACTGAAAAATGATATAATTTTTACTATGCACTATGTAAATTATGATCAAAACAATATCGAACATCTTTGTCGTGAATTGACTAGTTCCAGTTTCTGGAAATAGTTTGGGTTATTGTCACCCACCGCCTCCTAGGCCCAAAGAGATTTGCAAACATATAACATGACTAAATGAAAGAAGTAATTGACAATGCACACACGATGGCCTAAAGAGTCTTGTGTATTGTGATCTTCAAGTGTTAAGTCATTCAACAGATATTTTCCAGTTTAAGGTTCGTCTTTAAATAATTTATTTGCTGATATATGTGGGTTGATTGGTTGGTTAGGTTTTGTATTTCGAAAAATGTTAACATCTTCTAGATCTGAAATATTTATGATATAACGAAGACTGATAACAATGCCAAACGTCACTCATCACATTCCGGAACGCAATCTGATATATCAAGGCATTCATGTGATAAACCGTACGGTGGTTGCCAAACAGTAAATCATTGAGAGTAGATACGTCAGTAGGTGAAGTTTTTGACGGTTATCACATGGTTTCTTTTCTACACCGGAAACCAAGGAGAGATTTAGTACCACTTTATGCCTTTTTGTCACGAAATTGGCTGTCAATACACTTGAATGAAACAGTTTTGGTTCAGACTCTACGAAATAGAATCTTTCGACGCTTGTCACCATTGAAATCTCAACTGTAAGATCAGGTGATGCTACTTTTAGGCGGATATTGAAGCTTTACGCGATCGCGATGATGAGATCTCGAATTATGACACAGCAGAAGTCTTGTTGCTCTACGAAATGATGCGTTGGTAACTGCGTATATCAAAACGTTCCAGGCACTATTACTAATGGCTAGCCATGTTAACGCAAAGTCCAAATTATCTGGAATGATGATTTTAGCTAAAGAAGCAAGAAGTTGTCCGACAGTCCATGGTGTTACAGCTACAAAGAAACCCACGGTTATCAATCCAAGAGTTTTCGTTGCTCTAAAATGTAACAAATTCTGTGAGCGACCTCTTCTATTCTGAAAATATATGAATTTAAAATAAATAGATATTTGATATAATAGAACAATTAGAAATTTAGAAATCCAGTTTTATGTCAACACTGAGATCACTCAAACCCTTTCATTTGAATATAAAGCACTCTTTCATGCGTCTAATATAGAAATAGATCCCATTCATTTGTAAATCTATTTTAGATGTATTTAATATAGACAACCTGACATTTTTATGGGGCGAGACGGACAATGTAGACCAGCTGTTGCTGCATCAGAAATAGACAAATAGTTTTTTATAAGATTTAAAGATGCATAGTCGCTAATCTCACGACATGTATTTCGGATACAAATTCCTCCCCAGGACAGCCAGCTCCTAAATTTAGTTCTACTAAATATATGTAGTACGTCGAATAAGGGAATGGGAACTAAGTTCTTTTCGATAAATGGCTGATTATTCTACATTTTTAAAATCCATAGAACTAATATCTAACGCCCGGTTCACCGTTTCGAAATTCAAGGTCAAAGATCGTTTATGCCCATAACTGCTCGTGATAATTTGAAAATATATCAAACAGTGTCAATAGTCTGAACTTCCACGTTTTATAGAGAAAAACATAATTTTTTATTTTTAAAAAGGTTATGGATGAGCTGTATCAACTGGTAAAACATATTATATCCCTTTTAGAAATTTTTAAAATAAACTTACCTGACAAACCGAATTTTGTCTTTGTCTACTCCTTTGATATAAAGCTATATGAAACACTCTGGTATAACAAAATATCATGACTATACCGGGCACTAAATAAAACAGGAACAAAACAGTTAACGTCATATGGCTGTTTTCGTATAATGGTTCGCAATTAACTCCGACTACGTCATAGTAATACTGGTCGTAAACGAATACCACAATAAAGTACACAACGAAACATCCCAGCCATGTGCAAACAATAGCCAACGTTACGGTAGATCTTTTAATTACTGACGGATACCGCAATGGAAACGTAATTGAGACGTATCTATCTACGGCTATGAGCGTCAAAGATAATGTTGACTCGTGGAACAAGCTAGACAGCAACACAGCTTGAATTTTACACAAGAATTGTCCAAATGGCCAACATGTATATAAGGCTGGGTATATGCACAACGACGTAACAAGAATCCCCATGCTACAGTCTGTACAGGCTAATGACGTCATCAGCATCCGAGACGTCTCCATAAAATAACCCCTACTTCTGGGACAGTTAAGCACACACAGACACAAAACATTTCCAATTATGATGCACAAACTAATTAAGGCAATAGCAACTGCTTTGGCAATGGATGAATAATTCGGTTCCTGAAAGCCATGCTGACAAGTTGATTGTTCGTCCAACATGATAACGTGTGTGGCTATAAATTCAGAAGAAACATTATTGTCAGGAAACATCGTACCATCCTATAATCCTGTTTAAAAACTAGTCTATTGACGTTTGGTGTTGCGTCTGACTCAAAAACTTTATCCTATTAAATCCTAAGATGAGATAGATGGCAGATATCTGAAATGATTATAAATCAATGGTAGCTTACGTTGTCGCGTTAACCTTGTTGTTACAGGAAACCGTGTTGATGCCGTCAATATTTTTTTGATTTAATTCTGTCAAGAAAACAATCCACTTACATGACACAATCATTTCAACTTCGACATCTTTTCCACGACAAAAATGCAGTTTCAATTTATAAATCTGATCGACAAACAATCCACTTAGATGACACAATCATTTCAACGTAAGATATTTACTTTCAATGAATTCTCTGTTGACATCTGTACCGCGACAGAAATGCACTTCCAATTTTTAAATCTGATGGAATTAACTTTATTTTTAAAAACTCGGTAAACTAGTTTTTTTTTTAATTCACTTTGTTTGTTTTTAAAACTATTTAGGCATATTAAGTTATCGATTGCAGCTGAAAATTCCTTCCATTCATCAACCGGTCTTGGATTGGGAGAAGTTGATCTATCTCTTCACGACCTGCACTTAATGTGCAGTAGATGTTATATTATGAAAGTAAGTTAACCAGGTTAGTATCGATTGCTCTCGGAGAAATTTGATTTAGTATATAAGTTTATTATGTATAAACACTGGTAAACAAAACCATAACATCGTAATAAGACGAAAGAAGTTGGGAATCATAAGTAAGGTTAAATATTCTCCACAATCTCATTATTAGTATACTTCCAATACATCCTTTGTGATATCAATGATGAGTATTAGACATAGATCTTTGATTCGAAACATAGATAGTATCTGCCGCAGCTGTATCAATAACCTAATCAATTAGAATATGGAACATCAGAAAATGATGTTCTACTGATTTGTCTTATAACACTTTTTACAACAATGAAGAAACTCATGTGATAACAGATCCATTATATTGTTATCCGATGCGAAACCATTAAAATCTTAAGAACGTTATTTTAGTTACTTGCCTTGAGGTGTCGTAGACACCCTTAAAATATGTGTCGCACTGAAATTTATTCTATACACTCTTTGTCCGTTAACTTATAATTACGTTTGAAAATCGACATCCCGCGAATATTAATATTTCACAGTAGACCAAAAAAGACTCGTTCATCTTCAAACGATACAACAATGGATTAGTCCCTGGAAATAAGCCCAGAGCGTTCGTAGTCACGGACACAATACGATCGCTTGAAGTGTTGTTGGAAATACTGAAACGAATTCTCCATTTATCATTCTATTTCAGGTGTGTGACATTTCCATTTGTCACCTGACTGTTATTTCCTTTCAGATATAGTGGAACGCAATTGGCCTTGGAACTATTAATATAAAGCCGTTCAAACTGTTCTTAAAGCTTGCGAATACCAACACTTTTTGTGTTTTTAGAATAACGAACTTCAACTTTTTGTTAACGAAACACAATGTTTTGGTCTACTACCCCTAAGTTTTATTGTACACAACGTTTCAAAAATTTACACTGTCATCGACAGGTGATTTTTTTAAGCTGCTTAATTATCACTATGTCGACTGTCACCGCTCAGCTTTGCTGAATACCTGATATCACCTGAACTGGGCTTGTGATTTCAACATAACCTTCACAAATCCAAATTGCTATATATATATAATATTGTTAAAATGCCATTATCAAGAATATAACATCCTTATCACGCCTAAATAGAAAATAATCACCTAATGATATTTCTTAAAATCGTTTTCGTATGCACCAGTTGATTTAATTGAAAATATGATTAATATTTAATTAAGTTTTGTGTTGCAATGGCGGACTCATTGATCCCAACACTAACTACTGTGTAATACTGAATATTTCATCCATACTTCAACACCCTAAAAACAAACACGTTCCAATATCTTCTTATAAAATCAATTCAGAAAACGTGAAATTTCCAAGATTTTTTTTTATCGACATAAATGTCCTGCTATTCTCGAATATAAGTAATAATATTTTTCATTAGTTCGCTACTAGTACCTCGAGGTTCAATTTTATTTCGAGCCACAGACATCGTCTTCATTATCTGTGTAAACACTTCGTTAACTTCAGAAACGTATTCAACCATAGAACTGAAATATGAATCTTCAAGATATGATGATCAATTAAATAGCTTGAAACAAATTCCACCGAACACTAAGAATGAATATAAAATAAATCTACATCGTGGAGATAAAATCAGATTTGCCGTAAGATCCTATTAAAATTTCTTTACGCTCTTATATCAAATAAGTACGCAAATAACAGCCGTTTTCAACACCAGTATACTCATTAATATATCCCAAATCAAAATTCGTCCGTGTCAATAAATAACGATTTAATGACATCTTGAGATTTTCAAACACAAAACGGCCATTTTCACTCTCTTCTCATCGATTCACATTCTTTATACATAAGTAGTGTTCTTGTGACATATTCCACACTCTCCAGTCTTTTAACGCTAAAGTTTCCAAAGTCACAAGTCCTTGGCAAATAACTGTAGCCTGAAATTCTGCAATCAAACAACATAAGTATGTCGTTATGTTGCTTACTCTCTTTAATAGTTACTTTATTCACCCACTGAGTTTGATAATGATTAAAAAATCGTTCACAGATGTGACCACTTAGTATTGACACTGTAAACGGTTTTAGTAAAATATCACGTTTTTGTATATAAAAAGTTGTTCCAATTTTATACATATGACTACTTTCCTTTCATTGGTTTTCCACATACATTAATTGCTACAATGAATTGTAAGATACAGAAGTTATAGCCTAAGATTTATCGACAAATGGCAATCTATATCTCCTCCCAAAATAAAACAAATGTTCTATATACGTCGACACTTACTCCTTGAATTACAGACTACTTGTGTCTAAGGTAATTTTAAGAAGGCTGGACTGTTTCAGCAGAGTTGAGATAGATAAAGTTAGTGTGTTATATATAAATAATCAATTCAGTAATTGTTCCACCATGAAATTCTTCATCACCATCTATATTCCTTGATAAAATTTTCTGCCAGTTTTGATAATCTTCTGAATATATTTTATTTTCTAGTATTCCCTCGACTCTCATATTTTAACACCAGTAGATCAACAATTGGTTTTATATTCCCTCGACTCTCACACATTAACATCAGTATATCAACAATTGGAAACCCTCCCTCTAACTCTCATATTTTTACACCGGAAGATCAACTAATGGTTACATATTCTTTCGACTCTCAATCATAAACATTGCTTGATCAACAACTTGCTAATTATTCCTTCAACTCTCACTCCTTAACTTCAAATGATCAACAATTAGTCAAATTTCCCTCAACTGTCACATATTAACATCGGTAGATCAACAACTGCTTAAATCTACCCTCGACTCTCACATATTGACGCCGGTAGATTAACAGTTGTTAATTATTTTCGTTTAAGGTTACTTCGGCTCTCACACATTAACATCAATAGATCAACAATTGATCAAATATTCCTTCGACTCTCACATATTAACAGATAACAGATGGTCAAATATTCTCTTGATTTTCTCACCTATTGACATAGTTTGATCAACAATTGGTTAAATCTCCCCTCGACTCTCATATATTAACATCGGTTGATCAATTAGTTAAATATCGCAGAACAAGATAGTGTTGATATCTGCTTGTCAGAACCTGTTTTGTTAGATTCCATCTAATTTACACGTGGTATAATTATGGATATTATTACATGCGTTATCTTCATGGTCCACAGTATACACTGGTTTGGTTATTTGGATTTATTGTTCACTGGGTAGCCAAGTCTTATCTAACTTATTGTTACACTTTCCACTTCCCGAATACGGAAACAAATTGTTTCCATTTACACATAAACTTAACCTTCCTGCACTCTCATTAAAAAAAAATAAATGGGTTCTCGACTGATATTATAGAGTACTAAATTGCAGGAAAATAGATGCATTAAAAGTCTGATTATCACAAATGCATTTCCCAATCTTAAGGGGGGGTATCACCATAGACATTAGTTTATGACTACTATTACGAGTGCAACAACTTATACGAGTGCGACATACTTAAGTGCAAAAGTGGTTAGGTCAGGTATTGTACTTATAATATTGATTTATAATTAAGGTCATTGTGCAATCCTTTCCAAATAATTTTTTATAGGCCTTCTGATAATTAACCTTAATAGCTTTCGATACATTAAATCTGCACCATGAAAAGATTCAATGGTGGACTATTCATGTAAGCTATCAAGTATGCGGAGTTAGGTGGAGTAAGTTCATTATGCCCTCAGATGAAGATAACTTCATAGGATCTATGATTGAGATATTTGCACGACCACAAATCTTTAAGTCCATAGAATGTCTTTATCTTACTAGTTTCAGATAGATTTCACATCTCCTCTGCGACTGTGTTCGTCAACACCCTCACACAACTCATAATGTTTATAACGAGTTGCCTTTGGACAACATGCTTATCATGTGTCTTAATAAGATCTGGTGAGCTAACATCTGAAACAAGGCCGAATTGCCTTACATGCATTAATATGAGGGCAATGTTTTCTACTGTTTTCTACTGTTTCTACTTCTTTTAAACATGATTGGGGTGCTTCAAATGTTTCGAGTTACATCTATAAATGAAATTTATGTCTTACCGAAATCCACCATAACTGTGCATTGTGAACGATTGGAAATATCGATCAGAACAAAGACCAAAAATTATGCTATGGATATTGACGTGTAGTCGATCTCATATCTTTTATATTATCGTTCTATTGTCATTATACGTAACTGGTTTCAGTTCACATCGGCTACAATATTAAGACATTCCAAATGGTTTTAATGAAATATCAATTCCAATTGTTCAGCACTTCCACACCAATTATTATACTTTTGTCCCTGACTTAATTGAATGTGGTGACGATTAAACATTTGAAAATACCTATACAGCTGTGCTTTGTGATTATCGGTCCATCGAGTACGTTTTATAGAAATAATTGTGAACACATTGATCTTCAGTTCGTTCCTCTTCGAAGGATTCCATAAACTTAATACTATAATTGACTATATTCCACAAAACCTTATTTTTGTGCTATTCTTGACAACAACCGAAAATAAATGCACGAAATATATGCACCAGAACTTAATCCGCGAGGAAATACCGCTGTTCTTAAGTTGTTAATAAATTTAGAAGTGATTAATTGAGTTATTTCCAAAGCTCCAGTCAACTTTGCACTTGGTGCAAATTTATAAGCATTTTACGCCTACAATAGGTGACTTGGTCGATGATTTCATACCTTTTTGGGCTCTTGGAACTGATTTTCTAATAGCCCCTGGAAACTCCAGCATATGCAAAAGTGAAGGGATCAGACCTCTGATCAAAGTCATGACTTGTTCGCCGATGATGTTTTTTTATATTCCTCTTTGAGTTTTTTGTATTGCTAAGGGGTACTGGTACTCCAGTTTGGGTTTCAGGGGTCTGTTTCACACGATTCTAATAATAGAAATCCAGATAATAATAAAATACAGTTAATAAATCGAGTGTGATTACTGACTGGCCATTCAATTGATTCAGTTTTAGTGAAACAAGCCCAAGACGAATCATTCATATTCGCAAAGTAAAAGACTAGAATGCTTCACAACAAACAATTCATCTATCATTGCCAATAAGATGATGAAGCATCCAACCTTGTAATCGAGATCATTGCACATGTCCCTGCAACCATACAACTTAACACAAAACTATTGACATTTACTAAATGTTTTAACTGTCATTTCAGTAGTTTTCAAATGATGAATCTTGCTTTTTGTTAAAATAAATGTCTTGCTGTCGGAATTTACGCCAACGTACTATTCTCTTAACAAAATAAACGAGACATTTCGACGGTTATTAAGTTTGATCAAATAAGTCATTATTTATAATATTTCACATGACTGGAAGTTCAAATGAGTAACTGACATTTTAATATTCAATAAAAAATATCCATTCATGGATACAATGTTTGGACAGAGCAAAATCATGGCTAAAGAAGACGATTAAGCTTTTCGTCGGTGGGTCTGTCCAAAGTTCATGGGTGTGCTCATGCCCATCAGGTTGTCTGCCAATATCCTGTCTGTTGATCTGTCCAAATTCATCTGTCGGTATTTTAAGACCATTGTTGATCTGTCTTAGTCCATAGGTCTGCCAAAGTTCATGTTAGGTATGTCCAAGTTTTATCTTTCGGTGTGTCTACGTCCATTGGACAGAAACTTACACTATGTTGAATTACTTGCAATTCAATATCTTCATTTGCTTTCGTTAAGTACAGAAATAAGAAATGTGAAAGAAAAATTGTATTTATATTTAGAAGATGACGAACAATCAAGCACTTAAATCTTAATACTGGAAGCACTTTGTACATTATTCAATCGTCAAGGAAGTGGTTCAATAAAAAAGAAAATGTTGATCATTTAAGACTTAAGGGCATCATATCCTGTTCGAATGAAAATAAACTACAGGATGTTCAAGTAAGATTCCTCGACTGTTTAAAATAGAAATGGCAGTAGTCATCTTCATTAGTCCAATAAAAAAAATAGCGACGCCATCGTAATACGTCCACATTTGTAATGGCAGCTAGTTTGTCCGGGAGGTTGACTAGAGTTATCAGTAAATCATGTTATCTGAGAGTGAAATATTTATATTTCATGGGTTTTGTTTACAGCTTACTATTCAAGAACAAGGGAAACAACTCATAGTAAATATTTTTCGATTCGTCTGATTTTCAATAGGGTTCATCCTTTCGTCAAAATCCACCAAGAAACCGGCTCTCTATCGTGACACAAACAATTGTGGGCAGACAGACAGTGTCGACGGCTATATAGGGTTTATCCTTGGGTGATTACAAACACCAAGTTTCGTCAAAATCCATCCAGAAACCAACTCTCTATCGTGTCCACAAACAATTCAAAAAAGGGCAATAACTCATAGTAAATATTTTTCGATTCGTCTGATTTTCAATAGGGTTCATCCTTGAGTGATTACAAACACTCACACCAAGTTTCGTCAAAATCCATAAAGAAACAAGCTCTCTATCGTGTCCACAAACAATTCAAGAACAAGGGCAATAACTCATAGTAAATATTTTTCGATTCGTCTGATTTTCAATAGGGTTCATCTTTGGGTGATTACAAACACTCACACCAAGTTTCGTCAAAATCCACCAAGAAAGCAGCTTTCTATCGTGTCACAAACAATTGTGGTCAGACAGACAGACAGACAGGGGCGACGGCTATGGGAAACTTCATATTAATTAATTTCATACAGGAATTCAATAGCATTTATAATTTCACACAAGAATACCAACATCAATGTTATTTTTAAAAGAGAATAAAGCATGACATTTAAAATCTCATAGAAGTTTCAAAACAAAAAGCCAGGATAAGAATAGAATTTCTTTGGCAGTTTATGAAATGATTCTATCTAAAGTAATCCTATAAATGAGCTTAAAACATTGTGAAAACGTAAAGATGGCTTCTGTCTAACATTTGATAATTCGTTCATTTCACGCAAAGAAAATTGCAACTTGCTTGACCTATTATACCAACTTAAAATGCTCCATTTCTTTCTCTTTCCAGTAGGGTACAACGAAGCGGAAGATCCTCTTTCGGAAATTTCAAATGCTCCCGTACCATAACACACCTTGGAATAGATATTCGGGTGGTATTGTGATTATTATGAGATCGCCCTACTTTTTGAGGAAGGAACGACTAGACGCTTTTCCGGTTCCTCGCCGATCTTCAACACAGTCTGTACCTGAAAGCCTGGACAGACCGACGGTAATGGATTGAAAATTCTAAATTAACCTTCCTGATTTATGTGAATGAGTTAGGTTAATCCTAGCCTAAACAATCTTTTCTGTTGTTATAATGCAATGATAGACTTGACGTCAGCGAATTTACAAAAATAGCAATTTCATTTGAAGCTATTTTAAACCGGTTGAAAACGCCTTTTGCCTATGGATCAATGTCTGTTGATAGGTTGCCATTAGAACCATACACTTCCAGACATTTTTACCTATGTAAATATTGTTCTGTGGAATAAATGTTATTTTGAAGTAATTTGAATCTAATTATAGACTTTATAGGGGAAAAGACAATCTCGGTGTAAACTGTTACACAAATCAACAATTTTGCATCATCGATTAAAATCTCCAATTTATCCGCATTGTTAGGTTTCAAATTCAACGACTAGTGTGGAACAATTCTTGGAGACGGAAGTCATACTCTGCCGTTGAAGTCATATTGCAGATGATATGACAGCATTAGTATTTCGAAATGAGAAAATGCTACAGGATCATCTCAGACTGTAGCCATCCTTTGGGATACTAATATATTTTAGAAAAGGGAAGGGGAATTCCAAAATTCGCTATTGCGAGCAAATCATTTTTTCAGTAAACGCACTTCTGTTATAACATTCAACGATGTCATCATCTGAATTTTCTAGTAACTGGCTCCATCCGCCCAATTGTTATTCAGTAAAGATTTATTTAATGATTTAACTATTATTTATTAATCAACGTAATTATATCCCAGCCCTTCTTTCTTCATGCTTTATAATCAAGAATCAGTTCAGTTAGAAATTAAACAGTATTGATCGGGGAGATCGCTACCGTTCATCTCATCTTGACCCATCAACCATATGAAATTAAATATTGGTCCGAAAGAAACAACTTCACTATCATCACGGTACATTGTAAAAGTCTATAAAGTTTTAGGTATAAACTTGGGTAGATGATCAGATGATAATGATTCGATCTGATAACAGAAAATTTTATCTTATATGAGCTGAATCTTCCAGAAAAACAATAACAGTTAGTTGATGTTAAAGGGAGCTTTATGAATCTCCAGATTGTGCATTTAAAAAAGAACCCTGTTTTGAAGAATAAAAATTTTGTCAGGATAGTCGTACACGCCTCGTACTTTGACGTGTGAAGGCCCCGATTTATCGGTGACTTAAACCCACTTGATTCTTTTCCATTGCTGGTTGAGAAGCATAAGATCAATTCGCCTGTCAAACAGCAGTTAGATACATAAGCTACCAAAACAAATGCAGGACTGTAGAAGAAGCATTGAAAAAGATCGTTCGTTAACCTGTAGTCTACTCTGCTCCTTGCACGAAACTGATAAATACATCATTAAACTAAACAATAACTGTTCTGTTACAAAACGGAAATGCCACTCTAACACCTTGTTTCTACAAAGAAACTAGACAGACTGCTAACATAAAATAATCACCACATAAAATAGAAGATTGCCTCTAATTTTTTACAGTCCATTGATCTAGCTTTGATTGTTTTGTTTTTAAGGAAATCGGAATTGGAAACAGTTAATTAAGAAAAATCTCAGAGAATATGGTTCATATAGTTTTGTGTTACTAACAGCGGCTTGTAAAGAGTACTACTTCAGAAAATGTATAACTTTTTCTTAATTAAACCTAGATAATAACCCGCCAAAACCTAAATTTATTGACCTTTACTTATGTCGGTTTGTTGTTTCCGAAGTTTTTTTTTTTTATTAGATCTGTTGCATCAATTTGTTTTAACTAATCAATGTAAAATTAACTTCTTTAGGTATAATTACTGGGCGTTACAGTGCAATTGGGCAATTATTTAAATAAGAAAACTGCTTGTCAATAATCTGTTACGTGTTTTGAATGGCCTAAATATTGAAATCCGATAAAATATAGAAACTAAGTGTGCAAATACCATTTGAATTTGATCATATGAAAAGAAACTAACATCATGTAGACAAACTTTTATATTTCAGAGCGACTTCAGTCTTGTCGACTATCAGCAACTGCGATCAACTTGATGGTCGAATATCCGGGCAGATATAATTGCTAGAAAAAATGGAGTAACTACTGCGATGTATCATTAGGTCGACAAAAAGCAGTGATTGATCAGCTTCCTCGGAAACTACCAGTTGAATCCAGACACTGCGAGTCGAACTAAGCTACAATTTACTTCAAGACACTTGTCAAGATTGATATAGAAAATAGAAGTTTAACTGATGCGTAAAAGCTAAATAAAGAAAAACATACATTTAGATTTCCCCTTAACTTTTAAATGGTATTGTTTCCTAAATGGATCAGTAAAGTAAGAAACTATTTCCAACGATTAATTTGCTTGGACACTTTGAAGAATGCCCCCGAGACTGTTGATGTGATCATTCTTAAAATAGATCATCTTGATGCGAATGGATGATGAAGCGGTATGAATTGTGTAATACCAATGATTCATTTAGGCACCCACACTTTCCTGAAATTGAATTTTGAGGTTCAATATTCCAGTGTATATAACACCTATCTTGCGGGGTATTTCAGGTGCAAAGAGATTAGTGAATTAGAATGAAGATATCAAACATGAATCAAAATGTGTATAGTTGAACTAGGTCTGAGACAGATGGTGCATAATGTGTTCGTACTTACCCTCCTACAAAATTGGGAACAAAACAATGCTATTTGATTTGATGTAATGTGTTTTAAATTCTGATAAAAACAATATTAGCTATATGAACACACTTCAAGTGATAACCAATCCTCTAGAAGGTTAGACGTATCCGCTTCTTTACACATGTAGTAGTCTATGGGCCGTCGAATTCAAAGAATAAATGACAATATAAAAGTTGTTTTTATAAAATTGATATGAAACGGATAAGATATTAAGAGCATTGTTTTGATGGAAATGTTTTGTTTTTGTCTTATAAGTGAAGTTCGCGTGTCAAAGTGGCGTATTGACATTAAAATTTCGCATTATCGCAGATAACATCATTGCCTTCAGTTTTTCATATCCATCGAGTTCAATATCCTATGATATTAGTCTGGTTATTGCTTCATATTTAAAGACTGAAATACAAGTGTTTTTAATAAACGCTATATAAAAACGTGGCTAGACTGTAAAGCCGTTATTATTAGATTAGGTTTTATAACCGCCCAGTACTCACTAAAGAACAGACCAAAGGTCAGTTATCTGTGAAGCCTGAAGGTAATTAAAACTTCAATTCTTATTCAAACCGATTTCTGGCTACAGGCCAGACTTATCACTGGAATATAGCCATAAATCTTTTTGGGATCATATAAATTAACCTGACGATCTTTGCTTGTCATTAATTTTTCTCCTACTCATTTTGTTGCTTTTTCAAACCAAGGTTCTAGTACACCAAATTTCATTTTCTGATAAATTCAATGAAACAACAGACCAATGTTTTAATATCTGCCAAATTTTCCAAGGACTATTCGAGGCCGAAATGTAATTTGGCCGGTAGAATTTTTTTGCTAGAACCTTTAAGATGGAAATATATTATTTGACAGTGATTCGGACTATATTAATCTCTACATTTGTGGTCTGAATCATTACAGACACAGAGTGATTCCTCTTATTCAATGACGCCATATTATTCCGTGCGTGTGCACGTTCTTTATCACTTAACCAATTGTATCCGCACTATTGTACATTTGATGTTCCTGATGTATCAATCAAACAGGAAAATAACTGTAGATCTGGAAATAAATATTTTAAGTTAAGAAAACTCCAAGAGGCGTCGTGATTACTAAAAAGATATTTTCTGTCGCCTTCTTCTGTCAAGTCAACAAAAAACATCTAAATCATGGATGTAAATGTCACTTCTGCCGGAACCAGAAACCTGTTTCCTCTTGTCAGTAACTGTCGAAAGTTCTGACAGGGGAGAAAGCGTCCAATCGATTATGTGCTACAGGTTGTGGTTCCATTGAGGCAAAATTTACCTCATTGCACACGACCTGACGTTAGACGTCTTCATAAGCCCTATGAGTGCAGCAAAGTAAGGAATTTAACACCTTTTCATTTTTAAACTGCTTTGGTCTGGACATCTTGACGTTTAAGTATCTGCTTTCCGTGTCGCCCCCTCAATATAAATCGCCGTCTAGGGAATAGTACTATCTTGAAAAATATTATTTACTCAGAGATATTAAAACGTCATTACCTTTGATATTCCGTACTTAAAATAAAAATCGATACTTGTATTATTATAACCTATTAGTAGTATTATAACCTATTAGTAATTTACTTTGTTAAGAAAATTGGCTTTTTATTTTACTCTATTTCGATAACATAACCCCTTCTTTTTAACAAAGCTTTTTGACAAGACAACAATTGCAATTGTAAGCAATATAAATCGTTCACTGGAGGAAATCCTACTTATAGAGCTGACAAAGCTGTATTGTTGTTAAAACCCAGTCAGACAAGAGAAGACCTATTACAAATGAGATATTAAAACAAAAAGAAATATCTTATCATTATATCTTTCTGCAAGTGTTGTCTCTTTATAGAACATATTGAAAAACCCCAGTTAGAAAATCGAAATCGGAAAGATTAGGTGAAAAATCAATGTAGATTATGTTAGGCCAACGCAAGGAAATTGGGTTAACATTTATATCGTTTGAATATCTATAATAGTGTTCTTAGCCTAGAATTAGTTGCCACAACAATTTCCAGTGATATTGAAGTAAGCGAACTGATTCCTAACCGTTAAAATTTTATTACGCCCAGGCAATCAATTTTGATCATAAAATAAAATCTCATTATCTCGTTCAAGGATATTTTCACTAAAGGATTGATAGAAAGTAAAAATGAAACGTATGAACTAATTTAAATATATTTTTTCTTTTTGTGAAGGCAATCGTTTTGTTTGAGCTCCGTTATGCAAACCAATCAAAAAACAAAGCGAACAGCAAATCTGTAGCAGTTGTGTCAGGGAATAAGCTATCCATAGGGGTATATGGTATTTAGTTTTCGGGGAAGGGAAGGTCGATTCTCCCAAACGTATAATGAGCTGCCCTAGATTGAGGGAATTTCGTAGTTTCATCTTCTAGCAGGATAATACTATGTGACATCATTAATTAAATTTCAAAATAAGTTTATCTAAAGAGGAACTAAAACATCTGTATGCATATTTATCGCTGAATTATTATTGAATTATTATGATAAGTGATCTTATCAACTTCTTGTATCACGCTTTGAGAATAATGAGACTTTTGTGGAGGTATCCTTTTAAGACCTAAAGCCACATCGATTTATAGGAAGTAATGAGAAACGTTACTATGTTTTTCCAAATTGTTTAAGATTAAGATGTTTTCTTTATCTATTTTATTTATAGACATAATACTGTAAAAAAGAACAGCTGGTTGTATCAAATTTATATTAAGAACTGGTTAAATTTAGGAATCCACACCTGTTATTAGAAAATAGTGTAGTAGATTTCATTAAGACATTACCATGTACGTTAAGTTTTTCTTTTGTAAAAGTATGGTGAACAAAATAAATGCAATACACCTCGTAGCGTTTTTCTCTAACGCATTTCAAGATATAATTTTACAGTCTTTACAGTCGTTACAGCGGAACATCTGATGGTACTTCTCTTTGCCGGAGTCAACTTTTACTCTTGATTTTACCATACTCTGGACGAGATTTTGATTAATGGACAATTCCATTGTATGTACCTCAAAACACACTTCCATCAAAATCTGGTATTTGGCCACCAGACTTTTGTGGCAGGTATAATGAATGTTAAAAGTTTGTCTTATTATTTGTTGAATATTTTTTTATTTTGGTTGAGAAAACCTTAATTGCAATTGCATATCCATGAATTCATCACGAAAGAATCCTTAACAAAGAGGATATTACTATTAGAATTCTACTTGGAAATATGTCACTTCTATCTTAAAATGGATACATTGGCTTCTGCTAAGATTTTCTATTCATGGAATGTTGCGGTTAACCTAGTTAATAAATAGGTATTTCGGGTGCATTTCTGAGACAAGACATTTTTCCCTTTAGCAAAATCTTAATGCACTTCTACTTACTCCTAAGCACCATTAAAACATAACCATTTAAACGTCAATATTGCATGAGAAAATGAGATTGGAAAGCACTGTTATCTCAATTCCAATTGACTGTGTCAATTGCACCATTATCTTAAATTTTAAAATGAATTAAGATCGATTGAAATCCCTTAATAATAATTGAGTAACGTTCAAAATCGCAAGGAAACAGAAATAAACACAATTTTCTTCCATTAAAGCTTGTCAAACTAATAAAATTTTATGGTTATATTTATGGTTGATATTTCAACTGTCTAATTCTAAACCCAAATTGATTTTAAGTTTACGACTGATGAACATTTGATTCTGAAATTTGAGCCAATTATTAAAGGGTACGTTGTATTGCATAGAAAACACCTTTCTTCAACGCGTGTTTTCTGGTTCTTTCAAGTCCTCTCCTCACCTTCTGTGGTATATGTGATCAATCCTTTCGTGTGGAGTGTGGGAATCGACAAATGAATCAAGATAAACCACCTTTTGTCATCCACTATCTCTTGTACAGGTTGATTCGATATTCATTTCCCGTGGCCATTTTCGGAATAGGTTTCGATGAAGAGATGGTTTGATTTTTTTGTATTTTATCCAATCATATTAATTCGTACAAAAAACTGGTATTAGTCACTTAAAGGAACATTCAACTTTTTTTGATAGGTTAATTTTTTGTTTGTTCTAATTTGTAAAAACTATACACCAAAATCTAGATATGTGCCCTTTAAACTAAAAATGCAGCCATTAATTTTTAAACGCCAAAAATATTTAAAAACATTAGGTAAGATTTTCGCTTTGGAAGCTGTCACAAAGCTAGTGTACGGATTTGAGTAAAAAAACGCCTAATTGTAGAGAAATAAATATTATTGAGCCATTATGTAGCTTAAGCCATAACTAGGTCAAACTGCTTAATTAACAATCAGTACTCTCCGTTTTTAATTAACTTTTTTGAAATAAATTCAGTTTGATCAAGATGGAAATAGCATACCTTAGCAATATTTTCAGGTATAATTTAATATGATTTTGATAATGAAAACTTTTTACAAAAATGCGGAATACCCCTTTAAAGGAAATTACACAAAAATTTCTCTATTATGAATTTTTAATCGATGGACACGAAATACGTTATATATTTCATCGTTTTAAGTTCCCTGCAGCGCATTGTCACATACAAAAGTCTTAGAAGCCTTTGAAAAGTTAGTCAAGAAAAATTGTTTCTTTAGAAACTGCCTGTTCAATTTTCCTAAGACAATTTAGAATTAATGGAAATTCCCTCATCATATTTTAGTATCATCGAGTTTTTGTTAAAATATTACCGAAATTTGAATTATTGACAGGTTGAATATAAACAAGACTAGACGAAAACGAACATGAATTTATTAACAACCATTGAGACTAGTTGGTGAGTATAGGGCAACATCACGCAAGCTTGATAAATGAAATGAATGGAGTTTTACGTCCTACTTTTCTGCACCATGTGAGCTAATGAAGGCTGCAATGAGGGAAATTTTGCCAGGACTGCTCTTTTTCGATTTACAGCTGTCGAGGGATCTTCAAAGTGCACAGCTTGTAGCACACGGTTTATTGTCCCACCCGAACAACTAGACGCTTAATTCATGTCAGCTCCTCCTACCCGCATCACTGATAGGGAGAGGCCGGGTTGAAAAATACGAGGGTAATGTCTGGGCATGATGAAAACATATCGGGACAATCTTTCCAACAATTTACCATCCTGAAATTTTTACACAAAAATTGTGGGCAATTGTAAAATGATAATTGCTCATGATATTAAAAGAAATTTGCATTTCAATTCAAAGCATTTCATCGGAACGAAAACCTCATATCGAGAAATTTGTCTTGGAGCCGCAGATTTCGAACTCTTAAGTCGAGCTCATGATCCAGTATTTGTTATATAATGAAATAAAAACAACAGCATCTTTTAAGTGGTCGGTGCTGTCAGGTCGACCAAATCCAGCATGTACAGATTTCTCCCGATGCCGCAGTTTTATCCAGATTATGCCTGTGGTAACACCTACCTGAACCTACCTTTAAATGTAGCGGAGACTTGAATTGTTTGATGCATTAACATTGTGATATCTCTATTGGCATGAAAAAGTTGCTACACCTAATACTATATAACGTGCTTTATTTCAATAATTCTTATCTTATTTCTTTAGAAGTGGTCAATTCCAATCAGTAATAAGTAGGTTTTCGTGATATATATCCTAATTTACTTACACAATTATTACATTATAGAGTATGTTATTGACTGAAGAGAATCTTAAATCGTGCTGATAGTGATAATATATCATGTTGTAAGACCTTAATCGAAGATGTGATATTGTGAAAATGCCATAGTTTATCAACCAAATTGGACCAAAATAATCTCGGGCAATTGACACATTAATATTTTTGATATTTTAGTCCAATAGGCCCCTTGTTGATCGTATGCGGATCTTAATATGGCAATATAATGCCATGCTTGTTTTTTTTTAATTAAGTCATTGGAATCATTCAGATAAATATCAAAATCACATTTGTCCATTTAACATTAGGTATGAGATTCAAATTAATCACAAACTGTGCATTTGACTTCAGGTATGAACTGAAAAATAATCACAAACTATGCATTGGGTACGAGCTAACATTAAGCTAAAATATACAATTTTTTAAGAGGCAACGATTTTCATGGTGCAGCGGACCATTAGGTCCAAATTGACCATATAACACTTAGAAATGTTATGGATGGATCACATTAAGCATTAGTATTTTGACAGACACCGTCTTTCAGCAACATACTAAGTACTATTGACACTGTGTCCTGTTTTCGTTGTTATCTATTTCATCGTATTGAACACTAGTAAAGTACGTAATCTGTTCGACATATTCTGATCTACATCACACAAATTTTGATATCTGGTTTTTATCAGTAATTACCAATTTATTTTAAGGTCGGAAAGAAGAATCTTTCTTTCTATTATATGCTAGCCTAGGATGGTTTTTTAAGAACAAGCTCTAGCTAGTGGTCTATGTGTGGTTTTCTTCAGATAGGCAGGTCACCTTCAATGGATCTGAAATCAATTTGACGACACCCATGATATTCTTATAATTTCTAAATTCTGTTTATCCCTAGAGCTCCTTGTGGTTAATATTATGCACAACAGGAAGGTTTTTTTTATCAATCTTCCTACCGGAAATAAAAAAATTGTGCGAATGCAGTATAGATATTCATATTGAGATCGGAACAATTGTATCTGAGGGAATAGTCTATAAAATTGGCTTTTTTAAATAATGAACTCTGCTTTGAGGTGATGTACTGAAGTCCGCTCATGGTTTCTTCAAAGTCAATAATTCTATGAAGCAGTATGATACATAATTTTAGCAATATCTATTTTTATGCCTTGAGCATCTTCCGGTTGGTCTGGTAAGATGTTTTCGAAAAATATCAACGTGCGACTGTGAATACCATTGATTTCGATGTAAACCTCAAGAAAATATTCTTGAGAAATCGAATTACTGTCAAATTTAATTTCAAGTCTTGTTGTTTTACTGTGCGGGCACCAAGACAATTAATTCATATTTCTTATTCTGTTTGTGTACTGGCCTAAGTAAATAAACCCACACAAATTAATTGTCTAGTGAAATCAACACTTGATCTCTAGGATTAGTCAGTTTGGTGTGAATAATAATTATTCTGAAGTAGCTCCATCAGGATCAATATTCCAGTCAAGGGTTCTCGATATCTGATGAAATAAGACAATTAATAAATTGAAAATAGACTTGTATACCACTAGACTGAGAACGATAATTTTTTATTTTTAATTCGATGGTTTGTTCAGTATTGCCTATGTGCGATTTGTTTGTTGAAAACCAAGAAATATGGAGAATATATCAAATTTCGTTCACCTCAACTAAGTAAATAAGCACAAATCTTACTTTATACCAATAACGACTTATTCATTGAGGTTTTCAGAAAATTGTCTAGACCTATACAGAAGCGTTATTGTTCTGCTAAACACAGGAAGGCGCTGCAAGAGGCACCTTTTAAACCACGCAGGCTGTTACATAATACAAATACATTGTATACATGTTTCTGAATTCCTATTAATATTTGTAAAATCTAATTGATCTAATGATTAAATGTCATTCGAATTATATGAGTTCAATGCAAAGCCCAGTTCACTTGTATGTAGGTCTGGAAGATCAGTTCAGTGCAGTTCATCCTGACATGAACTATATAAAAATCAATGAGTTAATCTCAAACTAAGTCAAACGCAAGGGGATTTGCGACCCAGTGTGATACTGGAACTATGAATGAATAATCCCACCACATGGCCAAAATAGATACTAGAAATTAATAGCAACAACATCGAGAAATACTCACATGTTACAATAGTGTTGTGATTAATGATTTATTGAAAACATTAATCTCTGAAAAAATCGTTCACACCTGGGTCTCAATTTTTAAAATTAAATGATTTGAATTGAAATGATATAATTATATAAGTTATAACTGCACCGTGATTGTCGAGTATGACGCTTGTATCAAAAATTGATAGATGTTAAGCTACTTGATTGGCTGCTGTGGCAAATAAAACAGTTTGAATAGAATATTTTTCTGTGTGCTGCAAATCTATGAGAATAAGCACGATATAAAATATGCTATTAAATGAAAATTATAGCCCTTTCGCACTTACTTAAACTTATAAATTGGAAGATGATCGACCATACAACCGCTCGTCCCTCCATTAAGTTTCTGTTAAACTCTTTCCAAACACTTGCTTTAGATGGCATCGACATTTATTTAAGTAGCAAATTTAGTAGGAATGCTACTTCCATTCTGCTTAGTGTTCTTGTTTAGAGATAATAGTACTTCTGTGTGTGTATTTTTATGTTTATACAAAAAGTTGACGAGAACTGCCATAGAATATAAGAATATACAGAAGAGTAAGTGGCTTGTGTCCTCGGAATATACAATAACACGTCAAAGTGAGAATCAAGAAGACGGAAGTAATAAAGGCGAGGAATTGTCTTAATTAACCTACTTCTCTACCTACCAAGCAAACAATGTCGCAAATTTCTACAATTTTACAGATAAAGAACGAAGACCTGAACCCGTATTAAAACCCTTGGGATATCTGAATATCTTTGCATGTATACTTCTTAACAATTTTAAGAGAATAAAAACGACAATGTCGTGAAGACGTAATATTCTCCCCAAAGAATTGAACAGAACAGGACCATAGAGAAAGCACCTTCTTGATGATCTGGTCGACAGCCAAAAGCAGAATTTCCTAAGACATTAAGGTCAGACTATTTTTTAATAGTTTGCTGACACTGTTTAACCTTAAATTGACGTTGAAATTGATATTCGCGAGGGAAATAATAAGGATTCTAATTGGCTTCATATTTTAAACGCATCCCGCGAGCATTAGAATGACTAAAGAGAATTTATGAACAATTTGATCTTAAATATTGACCTACAAACGAAGCCAATTTTAATTGTATGTTGCTATCTTCGACAATCATTCAACTTTCAGCCTGAAGGAAATCAAAAGAAATTAACTTTAAAGTGAAACTATTCGAAGTCGCCGATTCTTTGATTCATCGAGGTCTAAAATACTTAAAATCGCCTAATTATTAGATGGCTGACATCAGTTCCTCTTTTAAAAGGAGCAATAAAAACTAAAATTTGTAGCATTATTTGGGCATAAGAATTTAATTGCTATGAACTCAGATTTGTAGCATAATTTTGCTACAAGTACTAAGGTTTGTATTATTATTTTGTTGAAGCTCTCAAAATTGTAGCATTAGTTTGCTATAAGAAGCTCAGATTTGTAGCATGTTTGCTATAGGTACTAAGGTTTGTATTATTATTTTGCTGTAAGCACTCAAAATTGAAGCATAAGTTTGCTGTAAGTACTCAAATTTGTAGCATTATTTGAGCATTAGCATTTAATTGCTATAAGAACTCAAGATTTGTAGCATAATTGTGCTATAAGTACTAAGGTTTGTGTTATTATTTTGCTGTAAGATCTCAAAATCGTAGCATAAGTTTGCTATAAGAACTCAGATTTGTGGCATTAGTTTGTTGTAAGCACTCAATATCGTGGCATTAGTACTCAGATTTGTAGATTTAGTTTGCTGTTAGTACTCAGATATGTAGCTTTAGTTTGCTGAAAGCATTCAGATTTGTAGCAATAGTACTCAGATTGCATAGATTTGTAGCTTTAGTTTGCTGAAAGTATTCAGATTTGTAGCATTAGTACTCAGATTGCATAGATTTGTAGCGTTATTTTGCTATAAGAGCTCAGAGTTTCATCATCTCTTTATATATATATATAATTCTGAATACACCTGTACTCCTGATCTATTGTCATCCAGGCATTATTACCATTAAAAGCGGAGAAGCCTTACGTCACATCACAGCAAGGAAGATTCGCATGTTTATTATCATAATCTACTAGTGTTACACACGATGAAGAAAAAAGAAACAAGTCTTTTTAATGAAAATAATTTCTTTTATCTATTGTAATCTCTCATAATTACTATCCGTCGAATACAATACGTTTCTACCGACTTCATTTACTTTTATGATCATAAAGGGAAAATTTGCTATAGATTTTCTTTGAAATAGCTCAATTAATATCAGATGAAACACCAAGTAAATTTGTTCTTAAGATTTTAATTAGGTACATTGTGTGATTAAAAGCTTCAAGGACATTTTACTTTACTGATCGAGGTTTTAAAAACATAACTATTCTTTCAGCCTAGTCATCTAGTACATCCTTCTGGATGATGTATACAGAAAGTAAACGTGCATAAGATCGACAGAATGTATAGACTACCATAGTCAAAATATAATTTGTAAGAATATACATAACGTGTTTATACAAAAGTACATATGAATGAGATGGACAGATAATGTTGCTGCCATAAATTCATAGTCAAGCTATTCTTTCAGCCTAGTCACCTGGTACATCCTTTTGGATGATGTACAGTGTGTAAGATGTAAAAATGTACAGCTTACCACAATAACATGTCAGATAATATAAAATTTGTAAGAATATACATAGTATACAAATCGACAAATTATGTTTCTGCCAACATGTTCATGGCCACAAGTTCAATAAGTTACCAAAGTTTAAATAACATGTAACTCAACAGATATACAATTTGTAAGCTGTTATCATTCCCATGGCCACAAGTTACCACAATTTAAATAAGATGTAGCTCAATATGTCAGATATACAATGTGTAAGAATATAAATGATATACACAAGTACATATTTATGTATATTATGTCTTATTATGTTGTTGGTCAAGATTATGTTGCTGTCATCATTCCCATGGCCACAAGTTACCACAATTTAAATAAGATGTAGCTCAATATGTCAGATATACAATTTTTAAGAATATAAATTATATACACAAGTACATACTTATGTTTATTATGTCTGATTATGTTGTTGATCAAGATTATGTTGCTCAATATGTCAGATATACAATGTGTAAGAATATAAATGATATACACAAGTACATATTTATGTTTATTATGTCTGATTATGTTGTTGATAAAGATTATGTTGCTGCTAACATGTCTTGTTTGCATCAAAATGTTCCAATATTCATATTGGATGTAAATCATTATGATGATGACGATCAGAAAGAACATTGTAATATTGAATAGATGTAGTATTCATAAATTTAACATAACGTTATGTTGCCTGGTCTGGGATACAGACTTCCTAAATAGCCAAGTGTGTACATTAACCGAGTAAATTAAAGTCGAGCAATGATATTTGTGCACGCCTGGGTTTCGATTCAAATCTTACACACAAACAGTCTACAGTGTATTTTATATTTGTAGAAAAACTTCAGAGTAAACTGAAAATGTCTGGTTTGTATAGTTTACTTACTATTCATTCATCATTCCATCCATAAATAACAGTAAACCGTGTCTTTCGTAACCGGATATGAACAAATATCTCTGCTCGACTGTAAACTGACAATATTTTTAATCGAACCCGGATGTGCACTTTGCTCGACCATACTAGCATATTCTTTGCAACAAATTGAGGGGGTGGTATAGCTAATTACACAAACAATTTTCGCAACCTTCACAAAACGTCACCTGAAACCATAATTGCGAAGGACAGATATATCGATATCGAGCAATATTACAATAATGGTGGTAATGGCAGCTGTGTATGATAATGTCTGTTATTATAAAAGTCGATTTACTGGAACTACTTTACCTAGTACTTAAATTATGATATAGACCACTTGTCACATTCGTCTCAGAAATAGGTTAGTGGAATTTGCGAAGGCCGTTGAATCAATAGATCCTTTAGATCTCGATTCTAAACCTTTTGCACTTCGACGGGGTCCTAAAATTAAGAGTTTTGCAGTGGATTCTAGCCGAATTGTTGCTGGTAAACATAGAATTTTGATTAACCTGATTATTATACTTAACCATTTTCTTCGAAGGCCATTAAATCATTAGATTCTGAAATTCTGATTCCCCAACCTTTTACATTTTCGCCATAGACTACCACTTTGGCCGATGTGCCCAAAAATGAAGAACCACAGATTTGCAATGGATTCTTGAAGAATTGTTGCTTGTTTCACATAGATATCTTGATAAACCTGATCAACATAACTCCTCAGGTACGCCCACCATTCACTTGGAATCCGAGAGGGGTAAAACCTAGGCTTTTAATCAAAGCGATGGTTTACCATAGTTGAATGATATTAACCATCTCAATAAATTCTGACAATTTCTGGCGATAGTTGATTTTTAGCTGGAAGAATTACTACAGGAACTACAACAATCGCGATAAAGTGAATATAAGCACGAGTTCGACCAACACCATTAACCATTATGATGGAGGAAGTCATCGTAAAACACATATTTCCCTCTTTCAGTCACTGTGAATTCAGTGTACTTCAACAGTAATTTACAACAACTCAATATTGTTTGCTCTTAAAGGGGGTTGGGAGGGAGGTATTCCGCTTTTTTCTCAGAAGTTTTCATAATCAAAAATATTTGTTAAGTATGCTTTTTATATCTATGTATCTTCGTAATCAAACTGAATTTGTTCTGAAAGGGTAAATTTAAAACTAGTTGTTAACTAAGCAGTTTGACCTATTTTAGGTGTTAAGCTTTATAATGGCTAGATATTATTAGTTGAAACCTTTACAATACGTAAGAGACATATTTCTCTACAATTAGGGGTTTATTTAACTAAAATCCGTGCAGTAGTTTTCTAACATTCTTCAAAAAGCGAACTTAAAAAACCTTACGTAATGTATTTAAACAATTTGGCGTTTAAAAATTAACGGCTTGATTTTTTGAGTCACAACTTTCAGATACGTTACAGGGCACATTTTTTAGATGTTGGTGTATAGTTTTCACGAATTTGAGCCAAATAAATTTTTTAACTACAAAAAAAGTGGAATGCCCCATACTAGGGACACTATGATTTACTCCTTTATTTTGTCACCGGTCGTTGCATATAGCATGTACCTTATTATATAGCAAAAATGACTTACATCATTAGATATGCTATGTTCGTGTTATATTGAAATAAGCAAGGGAGTAACCCACCCTTCATCTTTGTGTTGAGAATTATTAGTACTTGATCGATCCACTTTGTTATGCAAAATTTTCGCCGCTTAGTTATTTCTGGAACATCATCAGAAGAACTAATTTGTTCTAAAGAGGGATTAGGACATCAAAGCAATGTGATTTCTATAACTTTTCTATCGTTTTAGACGAAGTTTTCAGTGTAAATAGTGGAAGATTAATTTCATACTCTTTGCCGGAAGAAATGACCGATATTTGTATCTTTTTTGGTGCTTTTAAGAATTATTTTCTATGGTCAGAAAGGTTGTGAATGGATGATCAAAACTCCCACAGACGAAATGAATTATGTCTTAGATGTCCATATGAAAAGGTTTTGACGTGAATACGATATTTATGATGTCCTTGAGGTATTGTACTCTTCTCTTTTGAATGGTATCAGTATGAATTTTTGATTTCATTAATGGTTGGGTTGGATTGGATTGGGTAAAGCTCACACAAATGTCTGACGTAAGTGAAGGTGCAGTTTACTTTTATTTTCATGTCAGTGCCGGTCGGTCAATCCGAGTGCTGTCTTCTGTCGACCGGCGCCGACCACCGTGGCTAGAACCCTGGTTTCAATGCCTTTCGGAAACCTAGCCACAAACTTAGGGCGAAGGACTTGACATTTCAATTAATTGAGAAATTTCAATAACTGTCTACTGTACAAGGCTGAAAAGCACCAGAAACAGTTGAAACTCAGCACTCAAGGTAATTACCACCCAGTGATTGACGGAACTTAACATCAAGTAGATATTTAAATGTTTCCTTCATGTACTTCACTGTAATTGATTTCGCTTCATGCGTTAATCATTACATTTGAATAATTTATCAATTTCAATTAAAGGGAGAGAATTTCATTAATTGTATATGATTTTCCACAATTAAACGGCGGGATTATATTTTTATGGGAACACTATTACCAGTGCTTCTCAGCAGGATGGGAACTGGAAGACCATGGAGGGGTAAAATATTGCCAGAAGGGAAATGGGGAGGAATCTACGGTTGTCATCTCCTACCACGTGGTGGATTGTGGGTTCAGCATGGCGAATGATATACTCAAAAAGAAACGTGGTTTGTTGAAGATACTAAGCAGGTGATCTACGACTGAAATCGTACGTCACCAATGACATACAGAAAATCGTGAACGAACATTCAGCCCAAGGGACATTTTGAACTATCTCTACATGTGGAGGAGGATTTATATATTCATTCATGGTTAATCTTTGAATACATTTTTCAAGTGAAATACGTTTCAAAATGACTGATTTTTTGGGTAGGAATAGATTTGGAAGAACTCTTTCGGAGAGGAATGATACAATTTTACATTTTTTACCATTAAACCCTTAATGGTCGTTTGAATGCCTGCTTTGCCTATGCATCTTAATAGGATCCAACCCAATTGTATCCTAAAGACGTCATAGTACACATTTTACTATACTGTAGCCAGACTCAATTGTTCAGGTGTCAATGGGGTTTAGTATAAGTTTCATTTACAATTTATAGTAGGAGGGGAAATTGCTCCTCCTTGTAGCTGTGGGCCTCCTCATTAATCATAGTTGCACTCTTGCATTGAATTATGACAACTCACATACAGAAGGTTAAAAATTTATTAGAAATATGGCAGTATAATTCAGTTAGTAACATTTGATATGTCAAACGGAAATTATATTAAAAGAAGTATTTCACAATGATTAACTCTAAAAAAATTTCAAACGTAAAATATACAAAAAGTTCACGCTAAAAATAAATTCATTGACATTTATATAAAAAAAAAACACTAAGATGATCATGTCTGGAATATTTCAAATGACAATTCTTCGGATCCTTATATCATTTAAAAACGTTCATTTGAGTTAAATAAAACAAGCATGACCTCAAAATATAAAATCTGTTACAGGTCATGTAGTTAAGCAACAAGCTTAGGGTGAAAATATACATTTATCTAAAATATTTTAATTCATCTACTATGGACGGTTCGTCAAGAATTTTTCATCTGAAACATTTGTAATCCTTGTTGGAGTACCGAATTTTTCATTCCATCAGCGGCATGAACACAAGTTACTCCTAAAATTAAAACAAAACGGCGTTCAGTACGGTTCAATATTTGGTTAAAAAAAACTGAATATGTTTGTTAAAAAAAGCAATTGACAATTATATTTTTAACTTGATGGTATCAGTAAATCCTATCAGTTAACAGAGGTTTGCAATGCTCAAAGCTGCAAATAGGCGTTACGTGTTGTACCTTACCTTATAGCCTATAGTTTCGTGAATATAGATTGAGTCTTACCTAGTGCTCCAACCTCAACAATATTTCTATGTTCATCATCAAAGAATAACATGTCTTTGTGGGCCACGCCACTGTTGCTCTGAAATCTGTATAAAATCAAAACTCATAGACAAGGAGAGGTTCTAATGGTTTGCTTTTACATTATTGAGTATTTAAAGGTTTAGAAAGAAACTTTCATATCGATATCAAGTATCGTATACATGAATGGGGTCATTAACAAGCTTCCTTGGCGTTTATGGTAGAGTTGGCAGAAGGTGATCTGAACAGAAAGCTGGCTTTGTTTCTCATTTCCATCTTTCCAGCAAGAACCAGGATGGTCATTGACCAAATTTATTTTGACTGTCGGTAGACCTAGACTAGATATACGTATGTATGTCAGTTTCCTTCTTGCGATAGCTCACTCTTGCAAATCCGAACAGACCATTTTACAGAATGGCTAGGTATAGATTGCAATATCACTACCAGCAAATTTTGTTTTTCAAAACTTATCTGTCGGTGGTAGATGCCTTTTCAATTCCTTATTCATAATTTTCATAAAATTGAGTATTTTAAAAAATAATTTCACACGAGGAAACCTGGAGGAATGTTTACTTAAACTTACTTCTTAAAATGTGCAATTTTACTACCAGGATATATCTCTTTATATTTAAGATATTTATCCCATTTAAACAAGCTGACTAAACTGTTAGCTTCTGTTATACTACCAGTTCTACAAATGAAGACTAAATACAGACATGGCATGAAATGCTAAACTAGGTTGGTCATACAGGCTTCCAATTTTTGATGTAAAATTATTAGAGATTATGTGTGCTGACCAATTCATGTCATAAGAACTTATATACGATGTACCTGTATGGAGGAAAGCGTCAAGTGTGTCGGGTAGGACAATACACCAAGGTCTCAGATGGAAATCTATTAAGAAGGATAGTGCCTCCGTCCTAAAATATTTTCAAATATGGCAAAATGCATGATATTGACTTCCTCTACTCATCGACCCAGAGTACGTAAACATCTTTCACTTCAATCAACCTACCGTGATGCTACGGCTAGTGTATAGCCCTCAGAATGTAATTTTTGTAACATAGCCGGGACATCTGGGTAATATTTAACACGTTTTCCACTCTTATCATACACTTTACCATCACTACAGCAAAATATACAATTCAATATCATGGAATATAATATTGATATTCTTAATTCTCTATGTTTAGTTATAAAATAGCTTTACTGTTTGACTTTGACTATTGGTCAACCATTTGGACTCACTCCACTAATTCATTTGCCATCTCTTCCCATGTTAAAACACGAAATTCAACCTTCTATAACTTTTTCCAGAAATCTCGTTGAAAGCTTTCCAATATGTCGAATGAAAGCCTGACCAATTCTCAATGTCTCCTAAAAAATTCATTATATGATGACCATGAAAATTTTGAGCTACTAAAATTGAAAGTAGACTACTACCGGTTATACTCATCCGCTAGAGTTTGGCACTTCACAAAACGACTATTTTTAGAATTAGCCTTCCGCCTTTAAGTCTCTCATCATCTCACCAAATCTGAAAGATAATGCAATTTCAGACATCAAATTCCAAATCTAGACCAAATTTTACCCAAAAATAGGCAGGCAAAAACCCCAAAAGGGAGAGAGAAAGAAGATTTCTAAAAATAGCCTGGACTACATTCCTATACAATCATTTGCATAAAATGTTTTAGTGGAGTGAGTCCATTTGATATATAAAGGGAAATAACCGAGAACCATTTAGGTTCAATTAAACTGATAATACAAATCGTAAACAGAATGAAATCAAACTTTCGGTCTGTTTGCATGTAAGTAATATACGTTCCTATCTTACAAATCATTGTAGTGAGTTCAAAAGTAACTTCAGATAATGAAAATATGGTCAGGACATTAATATTCCTTTCTTACTTCTTCAATTTAACCGTTTTGGTACTATAGTTCCAGTGGCATAGCGATTTTGAGAGTAGAATAATTTTTCATTCTTTATGATCCGAGGGGGAGGGGGGCGGGGCATGACTCAAACCTTACTGCCTAAATACGCCATTGCACAGTTCATTATATATAGTAGTTTGTTTCATAAATGTACATAGGTAATCCGATTTCCTATACTTAATTGATTAAGTGAATTAACTTCTACATGCAAATTAAATCTAACCCTTAACATCAACCGAACATCAGAGATATTTGATCTGCATGTTATGGTTAGAGGCAAGTTCAAATTTATGAATAATTTTTGTTAAATTCACCCCGCATTCAATTACAATAAGTATCCCAGTAAGTGATCGTAATATATTGCCGTATCATTGGATTACAAAGTAGAAAAAAGTTCTTACCTTTGTTTTTTAAAAGGTGGCGTTACGTGTGTATCTACCCAAAATGGCCAGAGTGTATAATCTACAAAAATTGACACAAAACGGTACGTAGAAAAACAATTTAAACCTAAACAACACAATCCTAGGTACATAATAAACTATTTTCTTTAAAAATTAAATATGAACAGGAAATACCAGGCAAGAAACTTCCTTTTCCTCACTTTTGAACTTCTGAAAATGGTAACTGAATTTCAGCAACTGCTGCAGCAGTCCAGTTTCTTATTTGATACGTTCAGAGTGTCTGGTGACCAGTCCACTACCTACAAAGTATCGAACAGCTCTTTATGTAATCCCTGCTTACCCAAATCAAAAACTATCAGTTTAGGTCTTAAAGTCCCCGCCATTGTATGAGATAAATGCTGAATGGAAAGGAATAACACTTTCTGAAATAAAATTTATATAAAAATGTGAAGCATTTCATTACACTAAGTGGAAAATTAATTAGAGAATTGATCGGCGTCACAACCTATTATCGTCACAATCTGTTTGGTTTACCCTAAGGAATTGACATCAACAATACATTAAGTAACCCGGGTAATGACCAATAATTCAATACTAATGTGCGAACCTGTAAGAACATTTTGATTTAAAAAGATTGAACCTGTCGATGATGTATGAAGGTTAGAAAAATCTAAAACCAAACCGAAAGTGATGAAGCTTTAAGCAAATACATAATTATATCAGCAAATTAAACATTCGAATACATTACTATTAGGAGCACTGGGTAATTGAGATTCGTATCTCGACCCACCTTGAAAATAAAAGCAAAATTTACGTTGAGGAATAGGTCTTGAAAGTCTTAACAAACTATGTCACTACTCTTGATCTTCTTTCATATATCGTAGAGCCGGTAATAAACATCCTCATTGCGAAACTACCACACTTGTGTGTATAATATAGGCCACATAGTGAAACTGTACCCTTTTAATATAACCCTTTGTCATCCTTACAATAACAATACCGGCCTTACTGAAAAAGTGTGGCAATAGCTTTTTAACAGTTGAACAAAAGTATCAAACCGTTTTCTGCAATTGTAGGGAATCTTATAAACCTTTTTTTTCAACAAACATTATAGTCCTGTAGTACATTTCTCTACAAAATGCGATCACCCGAGTCTACTCGAGTAGCGAGTCAACACGCGAACTCCATTTTACTAATCGAGTTCAACACGTCAATATATTGTGTATATAGCTTTATCAGCTCAGCCAGAGTCCTTTATAACATGTCATTCAAGATCTACTCTTTGTAAATATAAAAGTACAGAATCCTTTCCAAATTCTCTGTAGATAAAACTGTTAAAATAATCTCACGGCTTTAACCGCCAATTTTCATCTAACCTTGTATCTTACATTCTGTATGCACTTGGTTTATAGTATCTTATTTCTATTCCCTAGCCTAGCCGTGAACTTCAAAGAGAGTGTAATTTATCGATTTAAAAGAAAGAAGGTCCAATGAACTGCTAATGTACGGATCTTCCTGTTAAAATGTTAATATGCTGTAAATATAAAAACGTGTATGTTATCACGTATATTTGTACCTATGTGGTCAGTTGTCCACCGCTGCAATTTACATGCACATAAGCATGGTCATATTACTCGTACATGTACGTCCTAGAGTTCTGCATTCTGGATCAGCTTTATACGAACAACTGACCGTTTTTCGCCCTAATGCTTCCTTTGCAGTAAATGTAATGTGTTCTTCAACTTGCATAACATCCTTCGTTCGACAACGTTGATAACCGGGTCGGAAAGCCTTAAAGAACTTAAAGAAAAGGTGAAATTGCAATTCCCAATCGTTACCAACACTGACGAGCTGACCTTACCATGACACCAAATAGGTTAACTTTCTCTTTGACTTGTCATGAAACAGATAAAGCGCTTTGGTCTTATATGAGAGGCCTTGAAAAAAATTCAAAGTAGTGCACCGACACGTTAATTTATTAGTTTCACTACAAATCAAACTAGTTTAAAAATTAGATATTCGAGAAGATTTTTATCTAGATAATGTCCACATGCCGAGTGAAATTGGGTGAAGAGTAATTTAATCTGATGGGTAGGGATGAAATTAGTCACAATATCCATGGTTGGATTTAAATTGGAAAACAAAAAATTTATTAATCAATCAGTTAAGATTATGATGCATTACTTATGTTTATTTTAGTTCATGCTACGAAGAAGTTGTTCATGGAGTGAAAATAATGACAAAACTACTGACAAATAGAAAGTTATGATTTTGTGTCCCCTCTTATTTTTTTATTATTATATCATGTACAGTATCAATCTGTATATCAAATGTTTGTTACCGATGAGTACACGAGGATGGCGTAGGCTGATTATGGATTTATTATTTGGTATTACATCGTGCTGGACTTCCATTTCCGGAATATACTTTCGTGTGCACAAAAGGCAATAACAGCCATCTTCTGGTCACTGGATCAGGAGTGTTATTACAGTATCTATGTCGTTCAATATGGTGCAAGATTCTCAAATTGGTAGACTGAGAGTTAATTGGCTGGCATCTTTTTGTGTCCTTGATGTGCCCGCTTGGCTTGACAAGCAGTTTTATAGTACATGTATATATTCTGTGCGAAATGTTCAATATTCATGATTCCATTTTTCCATTAAGGGTATGCGTTATTTATTTTGTAACTTTTCCAGAGCCAAAATCGTAGGTATTCGATATGGTTTCTACTGGTTCGATGACACACACACACGGATCCCAGAAGTTTCGATTTTTAACTCCGTTCAAAACCAGATTTCATTCGCCCTACATCTCGAAATAATGTTAGCGTTCTGTCTTAGATTAAAATAAATCAAAATGTAATTTGTCTGTGAGTTAAATTAAAACAAATTAGAATGGCTAAAGAGTGGCTAGAATAGTTTCAGAATAGTTCCTGCAACCCACGCATTCTGATTCCAGTTAATACTGTCACTTTCGATACTATCAAAAGTCGGAAGATTAGCCATGGAGCGTAAAATTGATCAAAGTCTTGACTGTATCAGGAGGGGGTTCAACTCTGTCAGGAATTCGGCTAATTAGCTTCTGAAAAGATATTTAGTCTGTTTCTCGACTTCGTCGCTGTTTTATACATTCGATCGTACATTTTATCTATGAAATCTAAGAAGGAATACATTAAGTGGTTTTTGATATGTTACTATATATTTTCTATTTTTACTCTATTTCATAAAACTTAGTTAAAAACTAAGAATGGCCGGTGAAATTCGACATTTCCAAGTGTTGGACTATGTCATTTTCGGACTTACGTTATCAATTTCTGCAGGAATTGGAATATTCTTTGCATTTAATCAGAAGACTACTCAGGATTTTCTCTTGGCTAGAAACAAAATGAAAGTTCTTCCTGTTGCTGTTTCTATTCTGGTGTCGTTCATGTCTGCCATTTTGATTTTGGGAATACCTGCTGAAATATACAAGGATGGAACACAATTCTACATGCAAGTATTCAGTACAATTGGAATAATAATATCTGCACTTGTATTTACACCATTGTTCTTTCCTTTACGTCTGACCAGTTCTTTTGAGGTAAGTTTGAAATATTTTCAATAACACAGTAATGTAATGATTGTACCTTTGTTACCATCAAATCCAGTATTTCTCATGTGACCATTTGAGACAAACGCATCTGGAGTTTTGATCTCATCAGATTAGTCACAGTTCGCATAAGCGAAACACTCATTTCAGAAAGTTAACGGATGGCCGAAGGTTCCAACTGCACACATTTTGGTTGTAGGTTGTTGGTTTGCTCATGTTGACTCGTTACAGTGCTTTGCTTCATCAGCTTTTTCTCGATGCCACAAGTTGCAAGCAGTTGTTAAATCCAAAATCTGCCCGTCAGAAGGTCGACCTCAACCCACATTACATAAATGTGACATATTTGTTACTTTATCCTGATAGAGATGATGAAATACATTAGAGAACCAAAAAGTTACTATGTTTTAACAACAGGAAGAACTCTCGATATTAACCAGCAATATCTTTACCGTATACAATCTAATATAAAATGCACTATGTCATGTCTGCTTCACTGCATGAACAATAGCGAGCTCACTTGCATTTGTAGAGCAATACACGAAGTTTTTTTCCACCTCGTATGGCGTTGGTCACTCAATTTCGCCCCAAATTAACTTTTGATAAAATTCAGAATTCTAACAAGCGATGTAACTTATGGTGCATATCAAATTGAACATTGCTTTAAACTAGAGATGATCTTTGTATGTCAATTTTTTAATTGTAGTATATATTGGACATTGGATGGTAAATACTATTTTGCTTTGTCATGTATTGTAGTGGACCCCTCTACATGCTGTAAATATCTTTTTATTAGCTTAATATGATAACGTGATATAATTGTATTTCCATAACTCAGTATATTTTTCAAGATGGTCAACGAGGATCTCCGTTTCGGAACATGGGACTATGTTGTATTCGGTCTTATGTTGGCAGTTTCTGCAGGAATCGGAATTTTCTTCGCATTCAATCAGAAGACAACCAAGGAATTTCTTCAAGCTAGCCGAAGCATGAGTGTTATACCAGTTTCTATTTCTATTCTGGTTTCCTTTATGTCGGCCATTTTGATTCTCGGCACTCCAGCAGAAATGTATATGGAGGGAACCCAGTTCTATTTGCAAGTGTTGAGTTCAAGTGGAGTAATAATATCTGCACTTGTATTTACACCTTTGTTATTTCCTTTAGGTCTAACCAGTTCTTTTGAGGTAAGTTTGAAATATTTCCCATAACACAGTTTCAAATGTTACGATTGTACCTTTGTTACCACCAATTACCACAGATTACTAGCAAATTCGATGGTCCGAAAATGATTTTTTGGGTTGATGGATTTCTCATGTCGACTCTTTCCGGTGCTTTATCAGATTCCCCTGGATGCCACAAGTCGACCTCAACCCACAGTATATAATGTGATATTCTTTTTTTTCACTTTATTCTGATCCCCAAAAGTAATCGATGTAACGGAATTTTCTCCTTGGCTCGTGCTTTCGCAATTTCAATTATATATATTGTTTTACAATAACTTTCACCACATTGAATACCATAATATAAAGTACCTTTATTACATTTCTAAAATGTACCATCTTAATGTAGGCGTTGGAGCCTCCTGACTTCACAGACATATTCCATTTATATCAGAAGATCCAATATACTTTATTCAATATCACCCCGTGATTTCCAAAAAAGAACAGCGAGGCACTTCCACCTTTCTTTTATGTCTCTTTTTACACTGAAACTGTTACTCACCAATATCTGCTATCAATATCTGCTATAACTACATCCTCCAGTTGCCACCACAGTAGTGTTTTGAACAAGCTGTCTCGCCAATGCCCTATCTAAGAAAATGACAATAATTAGTTTATCATGTGACCTTACATCGTACCAAGCATGCACTATGAACACCTGTCAACTAAATATAGAGATGATGAAATACATCAAAGAAATAAAATGTTACTATGTTTAAACAACAGGAACAACTAAAAGATATCAACCAGCAATATCTTCACCATATATTCACTTGAATATATTAACAAAACAAGCAAGCTAACGAAAAAACTTGCATTTGTAGAGCATTACACCTTCTTCCACTTCGTATTGCGTTGGTCACTCAATTTCGCCTAAATTAACATTTGATAAAATTAAGAATTCTCACCAGTAATGAACATTACTGTGGTACTTATCAAAATGAACATTGAGTTGTGATCTGTGTATGAAAAAATACGATTGACACGGGTTACTTCTTTAATTCGAAAGACTAATATCGAATATATCCTATCAAGGCCGTTTTGAGACAGGGTGGTAAATACAATTTTTCTCTTGTCATATATTGTAGAGGACCCTCCTGTTCCACATCTAAATGCTGTAAATCTCTTTTTATTACCTTAATCTGATAATGTGATATAACTTATTTTATTCTCATACTTCAATTCTGTTTTCAAGATGGTCAACGAGGATCTCCGTTTCGGAACATGGGACTATGTTGTATTTGGTCTCATGTTGGCAGTTTCTGCAGGAATCGGAATTTTCTTCGCATTCAATCAGAAGACAACCAAGGAATTTCTTCAAGCTAGCCGAAGCATGAGTGTTCTACCAGTTTCTATTTCTATTCTGGTTTCCTTTATGTCGGCCATTTTGATTCTCGGCACTCCAGCAGAAATGTATATGGAGGGAACCCAGTTCTATATGCGTGTTTTTGGAGGAAGTGGTGCATTTTTTGCTGGAATCATTTTTGTTCCTCTTTTCTTTCCATTGAAATTAACCAGTTCCTTTGAGGTAAGTGGAATAATAAATTTCTACCCTTTGCTTTCTCTTTGAAATCCATTCAGATAATATATATTATAATATGTATATAAACGTAATTTAAGAATAAATACATGAACGATTGTGGAAACTTCAACAATAGTAGCAATATCCACACGCACAAATCTGGGTTTTATTTAGTATGGGCAGATCATTAGCGTCACTGTTCAAGTCGCTTTAGATGTGAAAGAAATTTTATTTTTAACCAACCAACAATCAAATGAAGATTGCAATTGCAGCACCAGATGTTCACTACATACATACGTGGTGCATTCAGTAAGTATGGGTGGAATGGGACCTTTGGGAACGGCTGTTATTTGTTTATAATTGGTTGTTCAATTTGTTTTGTACAAAATATTCGAGCCATCCTCCTTTTATATCTAGCAAACTATCTGATGTGTCAATTTGATCAAGATAAATTAACGATGTTATCTTGTTGACTGTTCGTCATCTTAGATATTATATACATCATTGTTAAATACTGACATACATGGCGATATAAGTATTCTTATAATATACAAGATCTCAATGTCATGCTTAATTTATCCTATATCCTCGCAAACCTCGTATCCAGCTTTAGAAATCATCATATATTGTGCCAATAAAACCTTCACTTTGTGAATTTTACAACATACTTATTCATATGTAAAGTGTTAGTTTTATTACCCTAGCAAATCATGAGTATACGTACAAGTTGACAGTCAACCTCTCAAATCTGGTTGATTTGACCCTTCGAGGGGATTTTTGTAATGTTTTGAGTCATAGAAAAGAACATCTCTCATAGAGGTGCTCTAGGATGAAATGATCCAGGATTTGACTGTCTTTGGACATAGTGTGTTCTATGTTATAAAGTACTAGAGTTAAAACTGCTATCTAGGATTTCTTTCGGAAAGATTTTATCATTCAGAGACAGCAAAACATTATCAACACTGAAATAAACAGTTTACTTCTTAAGAATTATCCAAGATGTCGGAGGTCCGTAAGTTTGAAACATGGGATTATGTGGTGTTTGCTCTGATGCTTCTGGTCTCGGCATTCATCGGTATATTTTATGCTGTAAAAGCCAGGAAGAACACTTCGACGGGAGATTTCCTTATGGCCAGTCGTGGAATGAGCATTATTCCAGTAGCTGTCTCCATTCTGGTGTCCTTTATGTCCGCTATTTTAATTCTGGGAACCCCAGCTGAAATGTATACCGCAGGAACCCAGTATTTTGTATATTTGATTGGTATGTGTGCTGCTATAGTGATATCAGCTTTAGTATTTGTCCCCCTTCTCTATCCTCTAAAAATAACAAGTTCGTTTGAGGTGAGTAAAGAAATCAATTCTCCGTTTCAACCCTGAATTATATATACAGTAAAGCGTCAGTATGCAAATACGTAAAAGATTTCTAAAATTTGCAGTTTAGTTTTGGTTTTTGTCCTTAACAGCATTATTTTAGTCAAAATTTTCAGAATTAGTGATATTCCTCTACCATTTGAAGATTATTTTGCCTAAATTCGTACATAGGTTTTCAAAGCCAACCAAAACAAAGCGATTTCAGATCGTGATATGTGTCTTTCTATAGTTTTCATTGATTACAGAAATTAACTTACCACCTACTAATAAAATCAGACTGCTCTTTAATGTACTACATTTCTTCACATCATTGATCTCATGATGACTACCAACGCAAATCGGAATTCTAAGCGCACAATATGCCATGACACCGACTCTAGCTTTTTCATTTTTGCCCAGTCATTTTAGGTTATATAATATGCACAACGTTCTTCGGGCTAATAATCTATCAAATACATCGACCGTTTTTCCTGAAAAACTCGAGACGAATTTTCAAGACATGTTAATATTTGATATCCCTTTAGGATAAACTTGTAAAAACTTTCTATCAAATATTGGAGATTTCGACCTCAACATGATAGATTATGTTTAAAAAAGATATGTAGGCTGATGAACATGATAAATTATTATCACTTAACGATAAATGTTCTCATAAACATCCGGAATCATCTATGAAGTAAAAATCTTGTACAACCTTGACATACATAGAAAATTATCATTTGCGAGGTTGCTGTTAGTATGCAGTATATCACTTATATTTTTAAAAGTTTATTATAACACAACTTCACATTAACTGGGTGATGATGAACTGCATGCGTGACCCGAATCTTGTACACTGAAAATAAGGGACCTAATCTACAATAATATCTTACAAATTTACGTGATCTGCTTGTCTATTGGATACGAAAGAGTTGTACAATTGTCCAAAATTTGTACATCTGAAGAGGCAGAGAAGAAAGCAATGACTTTTGGGTCTCGATTCTAATATGGCATTTCAAATTTGGATGTCTAATGCACGAGGGCTTATAGCGTGCATTCGACACAATCCTGATCAAAACAAATACTTTTGTTAAAGAAACAAATCTTTCCGATATAGTACAATTGAGCAATCCCTATGATCTAATAGTTACGTGACCAGCAATGCAAAAGGTGTCACGTATGATGCTTTTACAGTCTTATTCCAATAAATCGGGGATTTTCTGCCAATCAGACATATACAGTGATGAGATTCCATTTCGTAAACAACGGCTAATTAAACGTATATATCTTTCAGTATCTGGAGAAACGATTCAATTCTAAAGCAGCTAAAGTTACTGGTACTCTGATTATGGTAGTCCAGCAGGTAATATCTAAAGGTTACTCTTTATGAGCATAAACTTATATCAAAGTGACGATAAATGTACTTTTTGTATTTATTAGAAATTATTCTTGTCTAAAGTAAACAATAACATGAACTCTTTTATTTCCAGATTCTGTATATGGGTATAGCATCCTTTGCTCCGTCCACAGCATTAGAAGCAGGTTTGTTCTTTTCATATTAAGACCGTGATTTTGTTTTCATTTCATCGTAGTTTTCTTGAGTTTAATTGGTATAATCGGTTTTATTTTCAGTCACGGGCTTTCCAGTATGGGCAACAATTATTACTGTTGGATTAGTTTCAACCTTTTATACATCGCTGGTATGTATCTTCATGATCAAGCCGTTATCTTTCCAGGCTGCTTTTCTTCTATCCAAAGTTGTTCAGACCTGGTATTTATTGCATACTGAAGGATTGCTCATCAATGCCCAGCTATTTTATTTAACTATACCAAACTTATTTTTCTATATTTTCTAGGGTGGAATGAAAGCTGTAGTATGGACTGACGTATTTCAATCTAGTGTTATGTTAGCTGGGTTGTTGGCTATAGTTATTCAGGTTTGTTGTCCAGATGTCACTTTGGACACAGCGTCCATAAGATGCTCTATTGTAGAGTAGTAAAACAAATATATGTTAAGACTATACATATACACTACATAGTGTATACAACGTATAATTTCTTAGCCGCAAAACTTAACCGGATGCGTCTTCATTACTGACCCAGCTAATATGGGTACAAAATCTCCCTACTGGTAAAAAAAGATCACGAAGAACACTCACCAAGAAGACAAGTTGCTATGCTGTTAAAAAATGGCATAGGGTTTCTTTACGTCCTTTCTGATATTTTAGGCATAGTCATAATATTTCACACCGTTATATACAGCATGCCAAGATTTCTGAATGTCCGAGGCCAAAAAGTTGATGATACAGATTCTTATGCACTAATTTGACATATGGAATGTATTATTTATATTATGATACAAGAAGATAGTGACCTATACGATTTATAAGCAGACACTCTATATCATGTCACTATCTAGCAATAATTTACAGTAGTATACTCTGCCCTCTTAACACAGATAGTATAAATCTAATGTAAAGTATCAAGATAATATAATAAAAATCGCGTAGAATTAATTATAGATTATATTAATCTTGTTAAAAGTACTTTAATGTTGATAACTACATCGTTGACGATGTACATGTATATTTCAATGGTCCATATCTCCGTTCCAGATCAGTAGCCTCTTCAAGAAACAACATAAGCATGCATAAGGTTATTTACTTAATGAGTCATGAGAAAATAAGCATTTCGTTTCTTTGTGTATCTGTTATTAGGTATAGGGTGAAAGCCGACAACGTGCCGACTCTTGGAAGCGGTCTGCCATGGAAATGTAGAGAAATTGAATTTTTTCTTCAGGGCTCGATAGTTGTTGGTGGTATGTCAGAAGTATGGTCTATCAATGATGCATGGGGTAGAATTGATTTTTTCGAGTAAGCACAATCCGTCCATTTTACTAAGGATGTTATATCCTAAAGTTAACACAACAGGATCAAGAAAATTAGAAATCAAAAGAGAAAAAAATGCTTGCCCTAACCAGTTGTGATAGCATATAAATATATTCGACCCACCCACGTTGTAAGTGAGAAATCATCTGTCAGGACGCTGATGGACACTGATAAGGCTATACTGATACAATACAGTTTTTCGATGAACCACTACAAGAATTATTCCTTTGGCATAAAACCATATGGGTCTTAAACACTAGGTGTCTAGTTTTACCAATCGCATTATTGGTTGAGTGTTTACACGATTCTGATCAATTATCTTTGCAGCTTCAATCCTGATCCAACACAACGTCATTCGTTTTGGTCATTGGTGGTAGGTGGTGCTATTGGATGGACCTCAACATATGGTGTTAATCAAGCCAGTGTTCAAAGATACTGTGCATTGCCAACTTTACAAAAGGCAAAAATGTATGTAGTTTGTGTATACGACGGGAAACTCTTTGTTATTGGGACAGCATCTTCAGATCCGCATGTCTTTCAGAATTATATCGCCGAGGATAATTTGAAGAGATGTCTCTCGCAACCTGTTTTAACATGAAAGAGGTTCCGATGAATGATAACGTGATCACACTCTGGACACTTTATGGCTCTCTGATATTCCTTTTCGAGGATCAGCATTGCTATGCTGTATACGAAAGTAACTTACTCACTATGAAAGCTGCTGAGAGCAGTTGGCGTTGTCACTTCGTCATGCTTCTCAGGCAAACCGAATTTACGTTCTTATGCTGCTAATGATGTTTTTCAGATCTGTGATGTTAAATGTGATAGGGGTTATTATTTTACTAACTTTGACAGCTCTAGCAGGAATTGTCGTATTTGCTTATTATGCTCAGAAGGGTTGTGATCCGTTATCTGCTGGGTACGTGAGCAACTCAAATCAAGTAAGCAATCAAACATTATTTAATACTTTTAATTTATCTTTTCACTATTACATATGATGAAGATTATTGAACTAATTGGTAAGACGATGTGACTCTTCCACGGGCAGCACTAAATGTTTACTGTTCATTTTGCTCATTACAGTTAATCCCGTATTTTGTTATGGAAGTTTTAGGATATCCGGGCTTACCAGGTCTTTTTATTTCATGTCTCTTTAGTGGTGCATTAAGGTACGTATAAATATTTATATTTAGCTGTTTCGGCCGATGATTTAATGGACTTACTTAATGCAAATATCTAGTGACTGTCGTGTTCGACAATACTCCGAAGAACTTAGCTCTAAGCTCTGGAGTTCAAATCCAACAACTTTGGGGAATAATAGTATTGTGGTAGGGTCATTTGGTATAATTTCTGAACGTCGATCCTTGAAGTGATTTCTCCATCTTCATAAACCCAATTCGGTGCATAAAAGTGTCTCTGTTCATTTTGAAGTCCAGTAGTATATAATGCTTATTCATAAGTTGTTCATACTCTGCACAAACATTGTATTCTCGTATGTTTCAGTACCATGTCGTCATGTCTCAACGCTCTAGCAGCAGTTACATGGGAAGATTTCATGAAGCCCTTCCCTTTCTTTTCCGAAATGCCAGAATCTCGAAAGACCCTTATAACTAAACTATTAGGTATATATATTCTTTTAATATTATATTTAGTATATACGGCATCACATGGGAAGATTTCATGCAGCTCCTTTCCATTATTCTCCGAAAATCCAGAATCTCAATACCATTTATAACTAAAATGTACATAAGTTCTCCTTGTACGGCACATCAGCCGCTTTGATAATAAGCCACAATGATTGTCATCTTTGTCTTTGTAGTATTACTATACGGGGGTGCTGGTATTGGTATGTCATTTATGGCTAAAAATCTTGGTGGTACAGTATTACAGGTTGGTGGGCTGAACATTTTTGTCAATATGCACTGCTGTGTACACTGATGGGGAATATTTAACAGAACCGGAACACACGAGTCCTCGGTTTATGGTTCACTCCACACGTTGGAACATCTAATCATGGGTTTATTTCCTTGTGAAGCTGAATATGTAGTTGAGTTGTTTTATTGTCTTATTTTCAGGCATCTCTTAGTTTTACTGGAGCAGCATCGGGTCCTCTTCTTGGTCTGTTTTGCTTAGGAGCTTTATTTAAATGGGCAAATTGGATTGTGAGTATCTTTTGCTCTACACCTTTCGTCGATAACTAAAATGGGCCACTCAAGTTCATCTTCAATTGCATTTGAAGTCTAATGTAACTCTTGACAGCTTATCGTAAAAGTCTCATCAATAAATCCAATGATTAACTCTTTGAGTGTCATTAAATCGTCTATCAAATCAGCAATGCCCCCTATGAAAAATCACTAATCTATGAATGAATATAGCTCTAATTAATAATTTTATGTTACAGGGAGCTGTTGTTGGTGGGATATTAGGGTTAATCTTGCCTCTGTGGATCAGCATAGGTGCCTATAGTGTTACAACCAGACCGTCAAGTCTTGCATTCCCAACAAATTCATGTAGCATCAGCAATTCATCAATAACCACGACAATGTCAACTATTAATTCCACCATCTTTGATATTACCACTCCTGGCTTTGAAGAACCGTAAGCGACCAATATTTACTATTTTATAATTTATAAACATTAATCTGGTATTTTTTTCTATTTTTCCTCTCTTTATGTGATAACATAAAACAAAAAAGTCGGATAGGTAATAGGACGTTATTAATGTCCGCAATGCACAAAAATAGGTTGGAAAACTTTGAGTCCATATAAGTATGGGGTGACATTACACCTTGATTCCAACTTTTACATTTCAGTACGGGCATTTTAAGGTTATATACCGTATCATACTTATGGTATCCGGCAATAGGTGCAGCTACAGTTGTTGTTGTGGGATTGATTATTAGTTTGGCCACAGGTGTGTATTATTCGTATATTATCAAACATCTACAGATATAAAATCATCGCACATTCTTATAATTACACCGTAAGAAAATTCATCAAGCATCCTAGACGTGTATCAGCTTCAATTGGAAAACAAATCCCCTTCCAATTGACAAAGCGTGGTATACCAGTTCAAATCCACACAATCATGTTGGTGACACTATGTATAATCAGAAACCAGTCCAGATCCCAAAACGGAAACTTTTATTAGCAAAGTGGAACCACTTCACAGGTCAAATGCAGTTTCTTATCAATACATTTAAATACTTAGATGAATTTTGTTTTCTCTTCCCACAGCGTCGTATGTAGAAGAACACGAGGTTGACCCTAAATATTTACTTCCCATTTTTGATCGACTGTGTTGTTGTTTACCACTCTCTTGGAGGAAACCATGCAGATGTGGAATACAATATCGAGATCCGGAGGTATCGTATTTTTTATGTTTTATATTTTTCTATGTTTGACAATACTTTACTTCTCTTTTTAAGGATCTACTTACTTCCCTTTATTTAACTAAAATACGTTTCACTTGAATTGTGAATCTACTTGAGAGGCATTGACGAGGCACTGAAATCTATAAAATTTGCTACTTTGTGGGTTGTACGGTTAGCTTGTTAAATACCTCTTTTCTGTGGAGTATAATAAAGAATCTTAAACTCTTTAATATGACTTTTAATTCCTTTTTAAAGGAGATAGAAGCCGAGAGTAATAAAGAGTTAATAGTTGATCCGCCGGAAAAAGATCCAAATCAATTTTCTAATATCAACGAAGAAAAGACTGTATACCACATGGGCAACCTTGGCAGTAATGGACTAGAAAACAATGGATACTTGAATGAAAAATCTAGTAATGGTTACCAGCTCTCAACGCATCTTTAGATATACGCCAAGTAATGACAGAAATGGGAATAAAAGGGATCAGAATTGTGATTACATAAAATTTCATGAAGGACTTATAATTAATTTTATTTTAATTTATAGAAATCCATATACATGTATTCAAAATGTAATATGCTTTTATATAGAAAAAAATTAAATAATTTTTAATTTGTATATATGTGCTCGTTGATGCCAAGATAACACTAGCTTTACCAAGCTAACCTTGTGTCACGAAAGTGCCATTTAAATTGTACAATATCGCTAGGAGGTAGTATGCATGGCGTAGAGATACTTAAAGACATTGAACGTTTGGTGCAATTGTGGTTCCATTTATCGCGGGATCAAACAGGCTAGTCAAAAAACGGTCAAAATCCGCTGCCTATACATCACTGGAATAGATCACATTAAAGCACTTTCAAGTTCTTCTGTCATTGTAATTCAAGTAAAGACCTGTCGACTTTATCGTGGATATGAACCGCTCTTCCGAACGTCAGACTTTGGAAGCGAAGAACACAATAAAATTGAGATCCGCTAACTTTACATCACTGGAAATGACAATCACATTAAAGCTTCTTCTGTTATCGTCCCGAACGTCAGGCTTTGGAAGCGAAGAACACAATAAAATACAAGCTAATGCAGTTACTGTATCCCAGCACGAGACTGGTCGTTAAGGTGGAAATGATTTTAACTAATTTCTAATTTTAAAGCCAAGTACACTAGACATTCAAATATAAAAATAAATAATATCAATATTGATATCAGAACTTGTGTCAAGATGAAATCAATATTAATATCGATGGCATTGGGCCCATCTGAACTATTTGAGGACGACCGAAGATGAAGAACACAATAAAACTCAAACAAACATTTACTGAATCGTATTGGTCCAACCATATTTTCATTAGGGTGACTAAATCTGATTGTACAGTTATATGAAAATAAACAATATCAATGTGGGTATCCGTAATGTGCGTGTCAAGATGGCTTCAATATTAATATCGGTGGCATTGGAACAATAAACGCTAGTTGCTTCTTCTGTTGCTGTATCTTAGAAGTATGATACCGGTCGTCACGATGGAAATGAACTTCGTATCACTTTTTCTCAATAGTATCCATTAAAAAACCATATGCAATTAAATATAAAAATAGGCAATATCAATGTGGATATCCGCAGATGGATTCAATATCAATATCGGTGGCATTGGATCCATCTGAACTGTTTTAAGACGAACGACGGTGAAGAACACAATAAAAATGTCGTTAAGGTGGAGATCTTAAACATAAGAATTAAATTATGCACTCAAAGAAATAAATAATACCAATGTGGATATCAGAAACCTTCGTGTCAAGAAGGCTTCAATATTAATATCGGTGGCATTGGATCCATCTGGACTATTTGACGTCGAGCGTCAGGCTTCGGCGTCGAAGTACACAACACATCATTGAAAGGTCCGAAACTATCGTCTAATGGCACTTTGTTATATCCTGAGTTTCTTTTATTTACATCACTTCCTTCAGAGGACGTTACATCCCCTAAACTCTGCTTCGTCTGAATCCGGAGGGGCTCTAGACCTGAAATAAAACTATACCATTAACTGATGTTTTGCTATAACAATGGAAGTCATCAATCAAATGAATCATATTAAAATGCACAGTTGGGAGTCTTTTGTATAATACGCCTATCTGTGCTGGTATAGCATTATTGAGAAGAAATTTCGAATCTGGATTAAGGGCTATTAATCAAGAGGTACATACTTGAAGTATTTTGTGATCTTAATCGTTTTTTCCTATGTAGCCAATATAACATAGCTAAAACAAGCAAGATAAACACCACTGCAACACCAATACTTATACCAATGATAGCACCAGTGGATAGATGACATTCTTGTGGCTGTGCATCATCTAAAAAAATAACATCTGTAAAATTAAATAAACTTGGGTATTAGACTTCCTCGAATGATTCCAAATGTGCGTGTTTAATTAAGAGGAATTTAATTAGGCTGAATTATCAATAAATTGCTATCAGGTAGCCTACAGTTCGAACTTGTAGTTAAAGTGAGCATTGTCTACCCGTGATCTTTACAAAATTATAATCGATGAAGTTTATTGCCCACATTATATTCTTACATATTACACAGAATTTCTAAACGTAAATATTAGTAACATACCTGTTTTAAAACAATTTTCTTCATCCTTATTGTTACCACAATCGTCTACATTGTTACAAACTAAAGACGAGTGAATACATTTAGCTGCAAATCGGCATTGAAAGAAGTTATGACTACAAGCTGAAAATACAAACAATATCAGAGTGGTTCATAAGTGACTAACTTGGGAAATAATGCGAATGATCGACAGGACGGGACAGTTGTGGATTTGTTTCAAGAAAAACAAAACAATTTGAAATATTTGTAGCATTGACTGCGCCTCAAATTTAAAATGATGTCCTGTGTCAAGTTGTCTTCCTTCATTATTCCAGTCTACCCAGATATAAATTGGGTGTAGATCATCCTGGAAAGATCAATTGCAAAGGTTTGCCAAGGACCAGCTGGTAGAAAGGATCCTCGTGATGAAGTTGTTATCCTCGTTAATATTACTTTTTTTTACATTAACTTATATCGTACTGAATATCACTATTAGTATGACATTGTCACTTGTAACGTGGGTCGTCATAACCATTCGTTTATAGTTCAACTAGTTTAATTGTGTCATATTGAAACAGATAAGAAAAACAGGTTTACTTAGTTGACAGTTGCATGCAACATCCTGAACATAAATTTTAACGTAATATTGCTATTAATCAAATACATACGACAATATTCGTTATTCAGAACACATGCTCCACTTTCACAAAACTTGTATTCTTTTGGTCTTTCATAACAGTTTCTCAAATCCATCGTTTGTCATATCTAGGTGGTATCGGCAATTTTCTTTAGATTGAGAATATTATGGTCTGTAGGTGTAACTGAAAAAGATTCACCCAAAATATAATTTTAATTCCAGAAAATATGGAATCAGAACAGTATATCAAATTCTTAAATCATTTTTCAATTATTTTAAGTTCTGTTTTGATACCGCTACGAAGACTATATACAAATATTGTAAACCATTCTTGTATTCCACCTGTTAGTTGTCAAGTTATGAAATCGACAGTTTTCGAGCGATATTCATGCAAAGATAAACTAGGCATAGACCTAATACTTAAGTAAAACATAATGAAATTCTAGCAAGAAATTTGGTCACAGAGTTATTTCCCTAGTTCATGGAATTGAAATTCTACAGCTTCCTTATTATTTAACCCTATTTCAGAATATTTGGTATTTGTCAAAATTCGTACAGAGTTATCGCCCTTAACGTGAAATCTGTTTTAAAATTTTTCCAGTTTGTGACAATTTCAGTTTATATCGAGATTTGGAGCGTTATGTTTATAAATACAGTTGAATTTCTACACCTTTACTGCTCAACCCACTTTCATAAAACTTGGTATTTGGCAGGGTTGACTAAATTTCGTACGGAGTTATCGCCCTTAACGTGAAATTGCTTCAAGATATTTGACTAGTTGTGGCAATTTCAGTTGTTTCTTACAGAGTTGTCACCCTTAACGTGAAATTGCTTCAAATATCTGTTAATCATAAAATTCGGAGCTTCGGGAATGTGTTTGTTGCAATCTTGTATCGATTATCACCAACGGTTTATGGAGAAGCGAATCTATTTAAAATCTATTGTCTTAAACATATTACATTATTGCTCAAAGTAAAATTGTACCGAAAATAACATTGCTCTAAGCTACATTTCCTTTTTTTGCCACAAAAACGCACTGAGTAAGAGTTGCCGTAGGGAATGAAAAATTAATGCATTTTCTAAATTATTATTCAAAATACTGATAAATATTATACATAATATATTATTTAAAAGTGTACAATAACCTTGCTATGCTTCATCGTCAGTGTTAAGACTATGATAAATATTGCCAAGTATAACAATGCGACATTGTTAAAATTATTGATATTGTCCATATTACATTGCATAATCATACATTGACATTATTATTTTTAGTATTTAGTAGGGCTTACCTACATTCTGTTAACATACTTTATAATCGTATTGGGGCGAAAATTGTAATCAAATTATTATCTATTGTACTTTAGGGAATGCAAAATTTCAGCCGAATTCGTATTACAGTTTTGAATTTCTTTGAACCAAAAAACATTTCTTTGTTAATGACAGACTTTCATAATTATTATCCAATATATAGTAACCGTTCTGGTGATATCAGCAAATGAACGCAAATATACGTTATTTCAAATACCTAAAAGTTATGGTATTATTTTAGCTCATTTACGATAAATGTATTACTACGGGGAAGGTCGAAAACAGGACATGTTAACTCTTTGGCATCGTATATATCAACACAGTTCAATTTAGATATATGTAATGTGGGCCTAGTTCGTTTTTTTTTCTTTATCTTCACTAATAGAACTTGGTAGAACATTTGTATTGTGCACAGAAATCTTACATTGAACTTTCTAACACTAGGTTAATTTTCTTATGTTTGTACACTAATTTATTTTACTTATGTTAACAGACAATAGTAATACACTTGTCTTGTGCAGTACCATCGTGCTATTTAGTGTTGTATTTCGTACACTAGTTTAACTTTCTTACGTCAACAAGAAAATCTATTTAATATATTCATTGTTGTATAAGATAAGGTGTTAAAAATATCACGGTTTTATGACATCAATAAAACAATGTATAAATAAAACGCATCAGGAACATTTACACAATAGATTGAAATATATCTGTTTTGCAACTTGTTCGACATGTTAGCTTATATATATAGTCAAAAATATTAACTTACCTACCTCTTTTGACACTACAAAACAACAGATGTCCTACATTTTATGTCATTCATATTCACCTACACTGTCCGAATGTTCAAGGGCCTGAATGTGTAATTAATATACCTTAAATCGTGACCTAAAATAAGTAAAAACCTCTATTGTCCTGTCTCTTATAACTTTGAGTTTATAGCAGACGACAATTTCACGTCTGGTTAAGCAAGTCGATAGACAGGTATGCGACAGATTGCACCAAACAAGAATTTTTCACTCGTGTACTTGAAGACACAGTGGACTCGTTTCGCAAATCGTCTTTAAAATTCCACAATTTTAAAGGTTATTGTGTCATTAGAATGTCAGAACTGAATAACTCAAATGACCAAGGGCGTTTATTCTAGAAAGGTTTACATTACGTGTATCTTGTATGGAAGACGTCTTATACAATACAAACGCTACACAAAATAGATTCATATTTTTTTTTACCAATATATTTGATGAGAAACTTCAATTTGGGTTACAAAAAAATAAGGAATGTTCTTGGTGTAAGGATGGTGAGCCTTGAGGCGCTGTTGGATATCCCATTGCAGAGTTACTCATGGATAACCATTAGAAAGATATCTATGAATATCTAGACTCTTGAGCGAAACATAAATAACTATGAATTTATGCTACCGACACTTCTCATCGGGCAGCACTTTCCGAATTAAACAGTAACTGTTTAATTTAAACCATAACAATGTAGTTTATATGCATCGGAAGCAGCATCAAAGATAGCGGTCTAATATCTATGCTCCCATCAACTTGAAAATCTGTATGAAAACCACGAGTTGTAGCCGTGTCATGGCACACTTATTTGGTATCAATTGTCATACTCAAATAAAATAGAGTTAAACAAAATAGAGTTGTAAAAAATAAATTGACGTAGAGAGCAATGTCAAATAAATGCGATAATTCCTCGGGCGTTAAATTCTATTTAAGTATATTGTCGTCAATACATCCCTTTTGTGACTTGCACTTTGAAATCAACATCTTGATGTTCATCCGGATTCACTTGGTCTAGAATTATGCATATCCTCTCGAGTTTATGATGAATAAGTGTCAACTTAACCCGTGGATACATTGATACATTGAATATGGTTGTGTATCTGCCATGTATAACAAAGAAATGAATGTGGAGTTAATATGACAGTCGGAAAATGAGAACATTTACTGGGTTTTCAACGACTGATAGCAGTTGGCGAATGCCGAAAGAATCGGATCAATGGGTTCAGTTCAGCACATTGGCGACTGAAAAATCGAAGTTACACTCAGTTGCTGATTCATATTACAATGGGTGTATAAGCGTTCTTCAGGTCATTTGTATCATCCTGCTAGTGACAAGTGCACCGGATAAAGTATGTTATGATATCTGTTATCAAAGATTGATCGTTTTAAACGAAAGGACATTCCTTTACCCGAGTGGTCAAGTATCTGCTATAAGAAATATCTTGTAAAACGAAACCCGAAATTGAAAAATATAAATAACGTTTTTGCGAAATATTGGCTACAGCTAAACAACTTTTACGAAGATGTATATCAATCATAAATAGGGAAGTATTTCAGAATGAAAGTGAAAGCTTTTAAACCTAGCCTTCAATTATTATTTCTCCATACGAAGAAAAGTGGAGAAATTATTTTCATTTTAACAACTAGCCTAACACAACAGAGGTCAATTTTTCTTGTCGTAAAAGTGGTCATCTCAATATCCTTTACTTATTGTACACTATAAATAAAGCTATATAAGAAGTACTCAACCATAAACTTGACAAGATAAATATTTATTCAGGAAAGATTTATTGTATGTCCGTTCGATAATAGATATTGAAATTGGTCTCTTCGTCCAGCAATTTATGCACCCAATTGGGTAATATAACACTGTGTTTTATGGTGGGCAGCCTTGCGACAGTATAAACGTAATATGTTATAAAATTATTGAAGAATATGCCGGAATAGCCAGCCTTTTTCACAACCCTGCCGAAGGAACTTTGCATGAGACGCCATTTTGTCCCTTATTGACGGTGTCATCAAACGGTTCATCCAAACCATAGACAGCAAATTATCATTTATACTTACTAAAACTATGAAGTAATTACCTTTCATTTATCATAGCATTTGCTTAAACCATGATTTCTAGAAACAAAAGATCATGATTCAAAAAAAATTCACAAGGATGTATCCAAGGAAGTCTTACCATGCTATCGAAATATTCACAAGACAGATTGTCAACAGAATGTTCCCTACACAAAGAATTATTATACCACATTTTATTAATAGTTACAGTATAAAAGCATAATGTCAGTAGAATATAATCATAATAATTTTCTGAATGTCACCAGCTGTCAAATGTCAACCCTATTCTTCCTATTATTGATTTATTTGAGAAGGTATAGTCAATGTTACGCTATATTACTTTATAATTTATGCCTTGCTTCACAGATGCAAATCGAGTCTTGGTACATGGCACCCGCTCACTGATGTCTTTTTGTCCTTCATTCAGTCTAAAAGAATAGCTTTAAGAGTACCAAAATATCAATATGACAACGTGTAATAGCATACAAGTTTACTCTGCACTGCAGAGTTGCCTTTAAGCTCTTTTTTAAACAGGTATACAGGGAAACATGGAGATTTTATGCAACGTAGATTTATCATTTGAAATACATCTTACTGTCGTCAGCAGTGCTTTTATGAGACTGTGTTCTCATGAACAAAAACAAAATAAAGGAATTAGCGGCGACTTCAACATTATGTAATAAGAGATCTAATGATACAAATGTTATTGTAACAAGTTCTTGTGAAGTTCTTCAATATAAGAACTTTTATAAAGGCACTATTGACTCCGACAACTGCAAGTGGGCGTAAGTTACATTGCTTGTCAAACTATTGTGTTGGTAAAACAACACAATGAACAGTCATAAATAAATCAAAAACATGGCCTTGAAACAATTTAATCATGTGACGGATGTCGCCTCTTGCACACTTAACCTTACAATTAATACGGAAAACGCATTAACTGTATCAAGTGTATTTCACTTTTCATTTTCATACATAGAAAACTTTAACCCCAGATATCTTTTGTTGTACTAATACTAGGCAAGAATTATATTTCCTCAAATATATAATGCTCTCAGTTGACTAACATGGGTACGAACGGACTGTGGTGTCACGTTCCAATGTAGATATGTCCCCTTAATCGTCTCATCACTCATTGCTCAAAACAGTAAACAACAACAAGCACGTATTCTTAAGATAAACATCTCCTATTTTAGACAAACAGATTTTATGGTCCTCCACAATTTTTGACGGTCGTATATGAGAAATGTAGATTTTTGTAATTGCTCGCATAGTTTAGGCGTGATAGTCGAACAATATTTGGAGTGATACCACTTGATCATATGCATAATATTTAATAATTTTTTTCTAATATATAATGAACTAGTGTCAAACTGTTAAAAATGGGCAAGCTAGTTATTGTGTTTATGGCATCCTTCATTACTGGATTAGTTTCATCGGATTTAAACGGTAATATTAGTGAATTTTTCCCAGATTACCAATTTTATATAGTCTGTTGAGTTTTGGTATGAGGTTCGCGGAACGCTTTTGATCACGAAACTTCATCTTAGATTCCAAATTTTTATTTACAATCTACTCCGACGTAGCCAAGTACAGTGCGATGTATTAGTTTGTTAAGCAATGTCTAGTTTAGCTATAGATTTTTGATCTAGCTTTTTGGATTGCAGACGTTGTGCCAATATGATCCCATGAAGTGATTTATAATGCCCAAGCAGTGATTCTAAATTGATAACCAGGGCAATAAGCGTTGTATATAGAGAACCAGGATGTTCAGATTTATATAATATAATTTAAAATTATATTATGACACATCTAAAAACTGAAACACTCCCCTTTGCATACATGATGAATAAGTTAACCTAGAATACTGAGTTACATAGAGCCAGTGCATATTGTCATGTGATAACAGTCAAAATGGCAGTGATTGTGTTGATACTGTGCATTTCTGTAATTTGTAATGTATTTTCTACTGCACAAGCTGATGGTAAGAACTAATAAGTTATTTTATGTCCACGAATCGGAATCATTCTTTTCGAAACGTGATTTACGCAAAGGTTAAGTATTGTTTGCGGAATGTTGTCGCTTCGGCAGTGTTTACACTAATTTAGCCATGGAATAATTCAAAATTCTATTAAGATGGCATGCCGCACCGCACAATCCTCACAGTAGTTTACGAAGACTTAAATCATTGGCAGACAGAAGTAACTAAAAATAGATGGATTGAAGATAAATCATGTTTTCTTCATATCCCAATCTCTCGACTGTAAATGGGCGCGAATATTATCTGGTAAATTTATGCGGTATGGACCGCATCGACCAACCAAAAATAACCAACCGCGGAGCTCATATATATATATATATATATATGAATTCCGTTCCTCTCTCATCAGTAACAAGTTGATTTTTAGTAAAGACCTTTCATTTGACCTTTATTGAACAGGATCTTTTTAGATTCTCTATTCCGGTCATGCATTTTGCACATTTAGTTCAAGTTTTGTGGTTTTGTGATTCTATCCCGGATAACACTTAATAACTATTGGGTCGAGTCGACCCTATTGAAAGTTTACCGGGTTCAAATTGAGATCGACAACCGTAATTTTAGTACTGTCACATTTTAGTTCAAAACAAAATATTTATGCAACCTCAAATTGTCAATATTATTTCAGTGTTTCGTATCAATTACCTAGATTATGTAGCCTATTATCACTGACTAACTCACTGAAGGTTATTATCGTTAAAATGATTACAGTTCTGATCAAAATGAAATAAATTAATTGGCATTCAATATTTTCAGTAAAATGGTGTGTGACGTCACAACCAGAATCAGCTAAATGTGAATCCTTAAGAAAATATTTAGCTGATAATCACTTAACTCAGTTGAGGTGTATTAAAGTAAGTATGAGATTATTATCCAGTTCATCCATATATATATATATATATATATATATATATATATATATATATATATATAATAAGTGACACTCAACCCATAAAATCATGAAAGTGGGCATAATATGCATGCCTTTATGGATCAAATGGTATAATGAACACAAAGGATTCATGGGGACTCATTGTGTGTTTATGTTCCCAAATGTTATTGCCTATACAGAGCGTGGTTACTCAATGATCGTCGCTTTTTTTTTTATTTCAAGCTCAATTCCGTCTTCGGCAGATCTTGATGACTTTTGGATCTTACACATAATATCCCTCCAATATAACTGTAGTGGCATATCCTTAGCTTTTGTAAGTTTCATTTATATCTCCCAGGGAGGAAGCCGTTATGAATGTTGGAGATACATTAAAAATGGTGACGCTGATTTAATTCGAGTTGATGACACAGAAATATATTCAGCTGGAAAACTTTACGATTTAAAACCGGTCGCCAAGGAAACATTTTCCTCAGGTAAACAGCGTAATATTTCAATCAAACATTCTCTTGTCTCTGTATTTTTATCACTTGAGCAGAAAGGTCTTCATAGTATTAATAGCTCAAGTCTCCAAGTTGGGTGCCCTATTTCTAGTAATGGTATTAAATTTAGCAAAAGGTCATTGTGACCTCTTCATTTGCATAATGACATACATCTTTTGTAAGTTATTTGGTTGAGTTACTGTGATGGTCGAAAGTAGATAATGGAAATATAGTCATGACTCAAAGCAGACTTTAATTTAAAACGGCCAGGAGCAGGTTCTTAACCTTCTACAACATTAGCCGCGGTGTCAATAATTACATTCAAAATAGTGATCCAATAGAGTGAAGCAATAACCATTCTAAAAATGAAGATTGAAAATAAACGATCCTGGTGAGCTCAGTAAGACTTTACCGAGCTTTGACATAAATAGAAGCCTTGGGAGTGCACTAGTGTGCCGTCTATATCTTTCCAATAATTTATTTTTCAAGATTCGAATGCAGAAACGTTTATGTATAAGGCTGTGGTAGTTGTAAAAGCTGATGGACCAATCAAGTCTTTGGAAGATCTTCGTGGAAAGAAGTCATGTCATACCGGGGTAGGAAGGACTGTGGGTTGGACTATACCTGTATCGTCGTTATTGAAAGAGAAGATAATGCCTCAAGCTGACTGTGACAATACTGTTAAATCAGTAGCAGCATTCTTCTCACAGAGTTGTGCTCCTACAGCTTTTACATCCATTAACGATCCTTATGGTAAGGAGTTATTTCTTTACGATTGTTTCCTTTAATCATTTAGAATACCAGATCCTTTTAAAATCAATGTCTTGTCCTTATTTCCAAAAGAGCTATAAAATGACGCTCAGGTAAAATCCACTAACAATCCTTATGGTAAGGAGTTATTTCTTTACGATTGTTGCCATTGATTATTTAAAATACCAGATACTTTTAAAATCAATGCCGTATCTTTATTTCCAAAAGAGCTATAAAATGACGCTCAGGTTTAAAAAAAAATAGTCAGGAAAAGATGACAAATAAATTATATCTTCTTGTATTATTTCAGATGATAATCCAACCAATATCTGTGAAATTTGCCAAAACAAGTTATGTCCTAAGGATGAACAATTTTTTGGTTATCTGGGAGCTTTCAAATGTCTTAACGATGGTATGGGAGATGTGGCTTTTGTAAAGCATAGAACTATAGATGATGCTGTAGATGCTGGCATAAACGTTAATAAAGAAAACCTTCGTCTTCTCTGTAGAGATGGTAGTCTAAAACATGTTAATGAATGGAACATGTGCAATTGGGCGACCAGGCCAACAGATGTTATCATGACGTCATCATCTAAGAACGAAATGGACATTGGTCAACTGAGAACGTTTCTGGAAAGTCTAAATGCTTCAGCTAGTGTTGGTTTCTTTCAATCTGGCTCTGGTGGAAAGGATCTTATGTTTACTGATGGAATAAACCATTTGATTGGTATAGGAAAGTCGCAAGCCAATTATAAAACTTACTTAGGCAAGTCTTTTTTATGTATTGTAAGAATAGGTTTTAAATTTCAGTTTTTCCCTCTGATGCAGATTGTTGAGAGCTGATTATATTGAACTGTATTATATTAAAAGAGTGCTACCATAATAACTGCTATGTGCACAGTATTGGCATTGCTAAAGAAACAAACGTTGAAAAGGAAACACAAACATCTAAAGGCTATAAGCTGAAGTAGAGGCGTGCTTGAAAAATAAATTACGATTTTTTGCCCTTTTGTTTCCCAAATTTAAATTATTTTGGATAATTTTAGAACCGGGATATTTAACCAGCATGGAAAATTATACTTATTGTGGCATAAATTTCCGATGGTGTGTCAAAACAGCAGTCGAAAAAGATAAGTGTAATGACATGAAGGCAGCATTGATTTCTAAAAGGATCACAAGAGAAATGGAATGTGTCGATGGGGCCAGCAATGATGACTGTATTGAACAGATTGAACAAGGTACAGCAGATGTGATGACTCTTGGAGCGAAAGAAGTGTATTCAGCTGGAAGGTTGGTTGTAATCTTGTAATTTTTCGTACAATAGGGACTGATTGCATAGGTGAAAGTCTTGTGGTACAAAACAAAAATTGGCAAACAATTTTGACTGACTTTCAATTTTTTTTGATGGACCAGAGCGTTTGTTGACCTTAATACAACGATGTCATAGAATCTGATAAACCTTTAATGATTGCTGACATATATTTTTACTAGATATGAAAATCTCGTACCTATTTCTGCTGAGAATTACAAAGATATTGGTGAAGAAGGAACAAGTTATTGGGCAGTTGCCGTAGTTAGAAAACAAAACCGGGGGGTAAACATCAATAATTTGAAAGGTAACTGTTAGTGTAGTCTCTTGAACCGGTCTCGAGTTAGTGAAATTGTTAGTTCCATTATGAACAATTGATTTAGTATTTGCCTAATGGTAATCCATCGCGAAATGGAATTCGAAAGAAGGGTACACAAGTTACTGCTCTAATTTCCCTCACTGCAAAATGAATATTATCTCATGTTCAGTTACCATCAGTCCATTTAATCATCTCTCCCTACTGTTCACTTTTAAGTCATAATTCAACTCCCCTTAGTTGCATTACAGTTTGTAATTGAATTTTCCTTATTTTCAATTGCAGGTACCAAATCCTGTCACACGGGGATAATGAAACAAACCGGTTGGATATTACCAGTAGGCTTTCTAATAGCTCATGGTCAAATGGCAAAAACAGACAAATGCAATATGGCAGTGAACGTTGGTAATTTTTTCAAAGAGAGTTGTGTTCCCGGTGCCTTGAATCCAAAGTACAACCCAGATGGTACAAATCCTAAGAATCTGTGTTCACTTTGCGGTGGTGAACAGTTTTGCCACAGGAACGTTACAAATAAGTATTACAGTTACATAGGAGCACTTCGCTGCCTTGTTGAAAAGAACGCAGATGTAGCGTTTGTGAAACACACAACAGTTATGGACGTTGTGAATGGTGACAAAGGTGAACCATGGTCTGCATCCTTAACATCCACAGACTTCGAACTTTTGTGCCTTGACGGATCTAGGCAACCGGTGACAGAATGGGCAACCTGTAATTTAGCAAGAGTACCATCGCAAGCTGTAGTAACAAATAAGAAAAAGTCAGAAACAATCAGAAAGCATTATCAAAGGGTTCTAAATAAGGCTCAATATTATTACAATAACCAGAGTTCCATTTTCAATTTCTTTCAACCACCTAGTGGTTCTAAAGACGTGATTTTCAAAGACAAAATCGTCAAACTAACAAACATTCCTCCCCTCATACAAAATTATAAAACATGGCTTGGGGCTGAATATTTGAAAGCTTTGGAAGCAATCGATGTACACCAGTGCACAAGCAATGCAAATCCGATTGGCCAAACACAACTGAGTTTGGTTGTTCTGTTTGCAGCCATTCATATTGTCAGAGTGGTTGTTTGAAAACTTGTTTTTTATTTGTTTTTTGTTTGTTTTGTAGCTATAATATTATCAAGTGTCCACCTAACCTATATTTTTACTAACATAATTCACAAAGAACTAATTATTGCACTGCACTCTATTAATATCAAGAAGCATCATGTCGACCGGCAATATTGCAAAAGGCAGCATCGCTGCTTTTATTAAAAACTTAAACTGGTACCTAGGCGGTTGCCTATAGTCGGTCAGGTGTGCGATTTGAGAGTATTACTAATTGCTTATATTTATGTCACTACTGTTAAGTCGATAAGAATATTCGTATGTGCTAGGTAACTGGAAACCGACTTGTCACTACTGTTAAGTCGATAAGAATATTCGTATGTGCTAGGTAACTGGAAACCGACTTGTCACGATGAAACATTGAGAGTTATAATATCACTAATGATTATACACGTTTTGTATTTTTTGTAGATATCTTTTCATCTTATCTTTTGTTTAGCTTATGTAATAAATACTATTTAGTAAAACATTCGTGCTAAATTTATGCTGGAAACACAATATTCAGAATGTGGAACGATAGGGATGATGATCAAGTATTAACCCTGTGAATGAATCGGGCTGGATAGCTGAGGGAATGCAACATTGAACGGGGCATTTTGCTGTTGACTTTTGTATAAATAATTACTTCTGATTGTTTCTCACACTGCAAGGGGATTCAACCCTTCCTTTCTATTGCCCATTTCAGTATCCTTGATCGAGGGCATTACCCCCTCCCCTATAAACCCTTACTATTTCGTGTTTTTTTCGTGTATTCCCTGCAATCATTGTCATGTCCGAAGGCATAGCCTGACTGTCCAATGCTTAAGTATTAATCGCGTAAGTACCCCACAAACATTTTAAAAGTATTCCCTCGTGTGAAGAATTTACCCCCAGGTTGAAAACTGTCCTACTGGCTGATTAACCTGGAAACGATTTGTACCTAATTGTTATCATTGATGTTATAGATCTTAATTCCTGATATTAAATCATCCATTCCAATATCAACCTTGTCAACAAAATGATTTAAGGGCAATATCAGAGATAAGGTCTTCGATAAATCCACTTTAGATAGTAAGCATTTTGTTTGCCATCTGGGAGCTTTTATAATACAAATGATAAGAAATAACTATTGTGTTTTGTGCTTCCATACGATTGAGGTGAATTGACTTAGCTTAGATTTAAATCTCTAATGTGAACAATTTCAAATTCCGAGCATACATCTTTTTGCTTCTACAAAACGTCATGGGATTCTCATACGAATCTGATGTCCGATTGAACAATTCGTATTTCATCGTAAAAGATGGTTTGGAGAATCGAAGTTACTTTACCTATTACTCCGAGTTCAACCGAAAGTATGGGTTCACTCCATATGTTGAAGCAACAGTACTCATCTTAATATCTATATTTTCAACAATGGCAAACCTGACGATATTTTTTCTATTGACGTGCAATAAAAGCTTAAGAACTGTTACTAACGTTTTTATCGGTAGCTTAGCCATGTCCGATTTATTGTTCACGTTATCCGGACCCGTCATTGCAGCGTGCCGCATCACCGAATCTTGGACATTTGGGCACTTTGCCTGTGATTTTATTGTGTATATGCAGTTCGTTTGTGGTTCTGTCAGTATTTGGACTATGACAATGATCAGTGTGGAACGTTACTTCTGTATCGTCCGTGGTTCTAATTCAACCATCACCCCGCGAGTGGCTGTAATCGCTGTGGTAGTAATGTGGATCGTAGCTTTGATTTCTTACAGCTCTGTTATAGCTAGCTTCACTGTGTTATCCCTTCCGTTTGGGAATACGACGGTTACGATATGTACTCTCATGTGGCCATGGAATTCAGTGCAAATGTCTCGCATTTTCACAATTTTCGTGTTTATTTTTACCTTTTTAGTGCCGCTCATTGTGTTAACTCATAATTACGCTACCATCTTTCTCAAATTCAGAAAAGTCCGAATGATTGTAAATCAATCCAGGATTCAGAACTCCAATTTATCTGAGGCCTCAGAAAATATCCAGAGGACACGAAACGCAAGGGATATGAAAGTTGTTAAAACTGTTTTCAGTTTGGTTATAATATTTGCTGTCATGTGGTTTCCTATCTGTGGATGCTTTGTTTACATACTTGTGGACAATGCAACTGGCTCTATGGAACTGGGGTCTTACGTATTTATCATAGCGCTAATGTGCGCTATGGGAAATGGCTGCGTAAATCCGATACTGTATGGTGTGATGAACGAACGCTTGAAATTGATATTGCTTTCGTGTTGCTTAAGTAAATGTGACTCTGAGGATAACTCGAATCGTATTCAAAGCATCGCTATTAAGCATATTCCGAATGCACCACACAGGATTCAAACTATCCAAGAAGATTCTGAGGGTCCAACCGATACCCACTAATTGTGAACATTCTGTCAAACCAATGTCTCCATACACCAAAAATACAACTTATGTAACTCGTTTGCTAGACCGTTTCAATCGATGCAGGATGTCGAGATTTAAAGGCTTCAATTTACGAAAAGGAGGTTTTGCAGTGTCATGATGGTATTTCGAAATTATTACTAGAAAAAATACAATAAGTTTACGGATGGAATGTGCATGTAGATTAGATAAACTGTCATATTGTACTTAGTGTCAGTGTTATTGCTAAATCTTGCCACTACGTCTTATCTGATAAGATATGTGTCTAGAAAAACTTGAAGATAAAACTCAGTATATAAAGTAGATACTCCACAACAACGATAGGTTCTAAACAACATGGCAGTTAGTCACGCTGTGTTTTCTGCAGCTTTCCTAGGTATTGGATTGCTATTATCTGTAGTCGAAGGAGATGGGTCATGTAATGTGGTAGCATCAAGCAGAATCGATTGCTATCCAGGACCTGGTTCAAGTCAAGGGGGTTGTTTGGCAAAAGGTAAGAACTGTTTAGGTTCATCAACCTATTTACCTTTCTGTTTATCCAAAATAAAGAAGCTCTATTCCCACTTGTATGATTTTGCCTCTTCCAAAAGAAACAGTATGCGTAGTCAGGACAATAACATTCCCTTCGGAAGATGTACGGGGCAAAGGACAGATGGTGTAACTGGTCATTTGGTGACACTGAAGCGACAAGGTGTATCTTCATTAATGAAATATTATTCAAGAATTTATTTTTCTAGGTTGCTGTTGGGTGCCAGCAGGAGAAGGCTCATCTATTCCCTGGTGCTTCAAAAAATCTGGAGATTCCTCCGCTACACTACCACCAAAAATTTCCAATCCAAAATGCCACAATATAGACGATTCAATCAAAACAGATTGTTTTCCTGAATTAGGCGCATCCGAGTCGAGCTGTCAAAGTCGAAACTGCTGTTGGCAACCTTCAAGTACCCAAGGAACACCCTGGTGCTTCTTTCCAGGAAATGACAATATAGGATACAAAGTAGACAAGATAGCAAAAGATGGCTCAATGGCAACATTGTCACAAATAAATGACACTCATTGGCCAAATGATGTTAAATCTTTAAAACTCAATGTCTTTAAAGAGACCTCGGAGCGTCTGCATTTTAAGGTAGGAGGCGATTCACACTTTTATCAAGCTTGAGGATGTACAACATAACACGAAATTCATTTGGACGTGTAACTGTACCTGATAGAGTTTTAGTTTTATGTAGAATATTCGCTGGCATCTTTCAACTAATAACACAACAAAATGTTCGAATCAAATCGATATTCAATTGGGTTTTTTTGACATGCACTTCAGATAGTAGATGCATTTAATACAAGATTTGAAGTACCAATTAAAACACCACCTACTTCTAATGACGGAGAAGCTAATGCTAATTATGGAGTCACAATTGATCAAACTTCTGGTGGAATCACTGTTACAAGGAAGTCTACGGGGACAAAACTGTAAGTGGTATAGAAATCAACAACAGCTTTACGAAACTTCCCAATGCCAAAATAGCTGTAAATGACTTCGATGTCGATGGAAAAAGAACATCTCTGTTGAACATGTTTAAAAATATTTGGGGATCTTAACTATTTCAATCTGAACATTTTTATCATCATCGATAAAAAATACTTTCTCTTATGTTATTTTTAGATTCGACTCTACTGTCTCACCAATGATATATGCAGATCAATATATTCAAATTACAACGTCCTTGCCCACAACACATATCTACGGGTTGGGCGAACATCGTGGACCAATATTACAAGATGCTACCTCTCACATTGTAAAAGGGTTCTGGGCACGTGATCAACCGCCATATGTACGTAATTAACCTATCTTTCCGTAGGCAGTGGCGGTGCCATTGGGAGGGGGGATCCCAATCTTGGGAATCTAGCGCCGCCACTGCTCGCAGGTTCTTTTTAAAACCCGTATGCAGCAGTTATGAATTGGTTATTCAAAAAACGTTTCCAGTTTCTTTCTATACACACAAGGGCTTTTTGGCATGGGTTACAGAATGTCAATAAAAAATCAGCAGTATTACAATTATAATGTATAGAATATTCATTCCAATAAATGAAAGAACCCTTGTTTAACTATTATGTTTTCATTTAGGAACACGTCAATCTTTATGGTTCACATCCGCTGTATCTGGGAATTGAGGCAGATGGAAACGCTTTTGGTGTTTACCTGCTGAACGCTAATGCAATGGGTAAGTCAGGTTGAGCGAAGTTAAAATAGCTATGGATGAAATGTTTTGTAGAAACTTCCATATTTGAATCCAGTTGTTATATGTGAAAGATTCTCGACCTAGACGTTTGTGATGCAGTGTAATTGTGAAAAGGCTCTTCTGATGTTTTCATCATCCTTCTGGGTCATCTGATTACATGCTGCCCCTTGGAAACCCATCACCCTGTCCAGCCCTAACAATTTTATTAATATATATATATATTTTTTTCTTTAGAAATAGTAATAAATCCAGGCACTCCACCAACTCTTACCTACAGAACAATTGGTGGTATCTTGGACTTCTATGTATTTACTGGGCCAACACCTAATGACGTTATTAGACAATATACTGATGTCATTGGGAAACCAATGCTTCCACCTTACTGGTCGTTAGGCTACCATAACTGCCGATGGGGTTGGGGAGGTAGTTCTGGTTTGAGAGAAGTCATTAAGAGATTGAGAGACAATGGCGTTCCATTTGTAGGTAGCTCTTAATATCTCATGGATACATACAAGAGAATAAGAAGAATGACTTCAATCTGAGATTTCAGATTCTTTTTATAGAGAACCCGAACAGTGGAAGTGAGAGTTTTCTGAGACTGATATAAATATTGATATAAATTGGCTAATCGCTCTAGTAAAAACAAATTCCATATCTGTTGTTCCTAGTTTAATAATTACAATCTTCCCCTTTTATTCAGGATACCACTTGGGCAGATATCGACTATATGGATGAACACAGAGATTGGACTGTCGGAAATGCTTTCTCTGAATTACCAGATATTGTGAAAGACTTGCATGATCATGGTCAGAAGTTTGTACCAATCGTGGTGCGTTCATGTTCTATAATCTTTTTTATTATTTTTGATTGCCCATCATTTACATAATCTTTTATTTCACTGGTTTCTAACAATGTAGAGGTCCGAGGTTGATTCCGACTCCTTTGGGGTGTTCAAAAAGCACTTAAACCTACGGACAAATGAAGTTCGATCTCTTATAAGGTACATACGCATGGTCTGCAGATTAGTTACCCTGATGTTAAGGATGATCAATAATTTAACGTTAACGTTTTATTCCGCCATAGGATCCAGCTATCAGTAATAAAGCAGGTTATATAGACTATGAAGAGGGTATAGCTGATGACATCTTTATTAAGAATCAGGATGATAGTGTTTTAATTGGCAAGGTAAATACATTTGACAGTGAAAATCGGGTTGCTTAGAATATTGTGACTCTTTCTTTTAATATAGCTGGCATCATAGACCAGTTTACGTGTGGTCACGCATGTTATGCACATGAACATCGTGCTAATGAATTGAAGAACAGTTCCAATCGTCGTGTTCATCATCCCCAGTCCATTGTTGACATAGTTATTCTTTTCAAGGTTTGGCCTGGTGATACAGCTTTTCCAGATTTTACACATCCAAAAGCGTATGACTGGTGGTACAAGTCTGCAAGTAGATTTCATGCGAAGGTTCCCTTTGATGGCATTTGGATTGTAAGTTTTTATAATACAATGGATCATCTGCAACTTGGTTTGTCATCTTGGCAACCGTTATGGACAGTTCATGTAGCTTATATTTTATTCAGTATATTCATTTTCAGCGACAATAATACAATGCAATAATATTATTTTAGTCAAATATGAAGACAGTGCGATTATTGCCATTCAAACATCCTGACAATGGGATTGCATTGCTTCACGCAGTCTCGCAAATATTTTTGTAGGATATGAACGAACCAGCGAATTTCGTGGCCGGGTCAAATGCTGGTTGTTCAACGAGCAGCCTAGATAAACCTCCTTTTACTCCTTGTAAGTAATGATAAAATAACTATTTATTTTATGTAATTGACTCACGATTATGTTTGGTACGTGTTTTAATATTCTGACTTTTACTCCGAATACAAGTCTTTATATTGCTCACTGCAGTTCTGTTGAGCATATTTGTTTGCTAATGTTTTGTATGTGATGGCATTTCTTCCTATGCATTAAGATTTTGATCTGTTTATATTTCAGCCATCGGTGGCAGAAATATCTTGGAAAAAACATTATGCGGATCGGCCAAACAGCACCTTGGCACGCATTATAATCTTCACAATATGTACGGCCATTTTGAAGGAATTGCAACTAACAAGTACGTATTCAAGTACAATTGTATAAATTAAAAACAATTTCAGTAACAAGTTTTTTGTCACGCGTTTTTACGAAATATTAAAACTATTATTAAATTGTCCTAAACTAAATGTATACTAGACCCTTTCATATGGTTAATAATTCCTTTAAAGACAACTTATAGATATTATTATTTTGTGTTATTTAAAAAAAAAAAACACTACTCTTTATTTCAGGGTATTGACAAAGCTGTTGAACAAAAGGCCATTTGTGCTATCAAGATCGACGTTTCCAAGCAGTGGACAGTATGTAGCTCACTGGGAAGGTGATAACAACGCAGATTGGCACAGTTTACAGTTATCTATACCAGGTATAATCCGAAATCTACAACTTAATTATTTCACATTAATGCTTTAATCCAGACCTTCTCTTGCTTCTGTCGTTTTTTAAGGGCGTCAGCTATCAATTATTCAAGTAATATACGGAAACGTCCTGCTACAAGATATTCATTGACATGTTATCTCAAATTTTCCTGAATCATGTTTATGTTTTAGAAATCTTAAACTTTAATATGTTTGGAATTCCATTTGTGGGGGCCGATATTTGCGGTTTCCAAGGACGAACAACTGACGAACTATGTACGAGATGGATGCAGCTCGGAACATTTTACCCTTTCATGAGGAACCATAGAGATATCCGTGGTCCAGTAAGTAAAAAATAGTCTTTTTGCTAACCATGGATTTTTAACCCCCTTATTGGCTACGTTATCACTTATTATGATTGCATGTTCAAAATATATGTTAAATTGAGAAAATGCATTTTGTTATCATCGAAGTGTACTTCCAACCAACTGTAGATGGTTTAGGTACATGTAGTATATATATATATATATAGCATATTTTCCAGCCCTATTGGCAATATACAGTCCTGTGAACAAACAGCAGAACTTGCTTGCAATGAGAAAGGTTTATCTGTACCACCTCTACTGACACTATACAGTCATATAAACAAACAACTGATCTTGCTCACCATGAAAAAGGCTTGATCTTTACCACCTCTACTGGCACTATACAGTCATATAAATAAACAGCAGATCTTGCTCACCATGAAAAGGGCTTGATCTTTACCACTTCTACTGGCACTATACAGTCATATAAATAAGCAGCAGATCTTGCCAGCAATGAAAAGGGCTTGATCTTTACCACCTCTACTGGCACTATACAGTCATATAAACAAACAGCAGATCTTGCTCGCAATGAATAGGGCTTGATCTTTACCACGCTTACTGGCACTATACAGTCATATAAACAAACAGCAGATCTTGCTCGCAATGAAAAGGTCTTGACCTTTACCACCTCTAGTGGCACTATACATTCATATAAACAAACATCCGATCTTGCTTGCAATGAGAAAGGCTTGATCTTTAGCAGATCTTGCTCGCAATGAGAAACGTTTGATTTGTCATAATGTCATGGACAATGACCAGACTCTTCTTTCACAGAGCTAATTTTCTGGCGTTTGACCATTGTCTATTTATCACTTTCGGTACATACCTGATGGCTTTCCAATGATTTTTCCAGCATCAAGACCCCATGTCACCTGAATTTAGTAGTACAACTCATGCAAATTTGAAGAAGACACTGCTAGTGAGATATCATATGCTTCCATTTTTCTACACAGCATTTTATGAAAGCCATATGACCGGACATGGTGTTGTCAGGCCCCTATTCTTCAAGTGAGTGCATTTGGTCAGTATTGTTGGCTCTCATTCCTGAATCTGTAGCAGCAATGGTTGTCGTTTCTGAAGACCATTCAAGTTGACCTCCATCAAACCTAAACTCGATCGATCGCAATGCAGGTTTTATACTAAGGGTGATAAGATTTTCAATAGAATTTTATTTCTTTATATTCTCATTTTAAACTTGTATTTAAAACAGCTAACTGAAATATACCAAAGAAGCCATTGATGGGGCTAGGATTATTAATATCTGTATTTTAGGTACCCGACAGATTCAAATACACTAGCTATAGATGATCAATTTATGTGGACTGATAGTCTTTTGGTATCCCCCGTTACACATCAGGTATGGTGAATAAAACCATTATGCCCAATGAAGCGTCCTGAAAATTTCAATCATTCTCTTAACGCATACCAAGTTTTCAAATTCATACGATTCGGATGTTGCAGATTTAGTAGAATATCGAAAAACTGAAATGCTCATGGACACCGCCTGAAGCTGGTGATTTCTGAAGCCTATCAAATTTTTTGCAGAACTTCTTTTTTGTCTCAGGGTAAAACGACTGTTGAAGCATACATGCCAGCTGATCGATGGTTTGATTTGTATAGTGGTAAAGAAACAGTTGGTACTGGCGCAAAGGTGGTACTTCAAGCACCTATGGATACAATTAATGTTCATATTAGAGGTGGTTCAATTATTCCAATGCAGACACCTGATGTTACTACTACGAAAAGGTATGTTCTTCGTATGTTTTTTTCGTGGAACATCGAACAAAATTTCAGGATTAGGGAATAAGTTAAGAAAAGGAAAATTGAAGTAAAGTTACTTCTCTTGAGATGAATGTGTCATCATGGGGCTAAAACTTTATTTGTTCTGTTACAGCCGGGTTAATGATTTTGGTTTAGCTGTTGCTCCATCTTCTTCAAATGTTGCTTCAGGACGGCTTTATTGGGATGACGGTGACGCCTTAGGTAAATATTCTTGAATATTCTCATAATCCGAGGACAGTATACGCATCATCCTTAACAAAACTAGAATATCCGCTTTCGCAAATTGACGAATATTATATGGCATTTTGGTTTTGAATAACGAATGAAGGATTTCTTTTAGAAATAGCTATCTAATTTAATTGACATTTCATATATTTGTTATTTAATTAACATTTCACATATTTGTTATTTAATTAACATTTCATATATTTGTTATTTAATTAACATTTCATACATTTGTTATTTAATTAACATTTCACATGTTTGTTATTTAATTAACGTTTCATATATTTGTTATCTTCAGATGCCTTATCTGGAAGTAAATATAACCTTATAGATTTCAAATTAGCCGGAGTAAGTACTTAAAATACACTTCCATACAAAGCACTGGCATGAGCAGAGATCTTCCATTGAGAAATTTGAACTGCAGCTGGATATATAGTTGGAGGTTGAGCTTTAGATATTTTTACACCCTGGTACATATTCCCGACATAAACACGAGCAGTTCACCTTCATTTAGTTCAGCACTTGATAAATAAAGCATACATATTGTTCTGCTGACACCAAATTGATCGCGAATAACAAAAAAAAAGACTGCTCTTGATTATGCTTGAATCTTCGGAGGATGGATAATCAAGCTAACATACATGTCCATATCCCTCTCTTTAAGGGCCAGGTATGCCATTTTTGACCAATCATACTTTTATCTTTGGCTGAGCTAATTAGCAATATTGACCACATCTCACCGTCGAAATTTGAGCCTTCAAATCCATGTGTGTCCAGAATTATCTGCGTTTGAATGTATAAATGACGACTCGTCAATTTAAGATACTCTGTGATATGTAGAAAAGACATGTATAGAAATAGTGAGTTTGAAGTATTTTTAAAGGAATTTTGTGATTATCGTACATTTCTAGTACTTCTTACGACTATTTACATATATTCAAGACTAAAATGAACCCCTCAAAATGGCACACCAGTTCGTTTAAACTGTTTATGTTTCTGTTCTGTTACAGAATAAATTAACATTTACTGTAACGAAGTCAGGATATGTAACTAAGATGACTTTAGGAGCATTATCTATTAATGGAGTAGCATCCAACCCAACCAAAATCATGTTAGATGGCACACGTGTTCCGCATGCTTATGATTCTGTCAATAAGGTATGTCTATATCCATCACATTATTTTCTCTAACATATGGAATAGCATCCATAGATTGATACACCAGATCTTATGAAGATCGTTTTTCGTAAATCGAAGAAAATAAATCTCGATATTGGTTGTCAAATCCTATTGACCTGATAGGTACCGTAAAAGACCTTTAATATATTCCAGACGACTGATTCTGGGTAATATTTACATCACCGAGAATTGTTCCATTTTCGGATGTTTGATAATATTTTTGCTATGTGATTTTTCTGATTTGATACCAACAGTTACTTCCCTTGGTTTGGATAATATTCAGCTAAAATTAATTTGACTTGTATCGCCTTTTAATGCAATATCATTGTGTTACTAATTAAATGACGGTTTTGTTAATAAGGAAAACTTCCGACAACATTTCCAAATTATTTTCTTGTTTAATATTGTGTTCAACTAATTATTAGATCAGTAACGCTAGAAATAGATAAAGTTACTTCCCTTGAACTGGCTCAGAGAAAATAGTGACACCTCTCAAAGAATCATCTTAAATTATGTTTCAAAGGTTGCTCATGGTTGGGACACATAGATTCTTGATAATATTTTGTTGATGAAAGAAAATTGTACAAAAATATACTTTTTTTTACTACTGAATGTAATTTGTACGAATTGATAAACAATCAAGTTACTTCCCTTGAACTGAGGACCATAACACTTGTGTCGCCTCTCAAAGCAAAATCTTTATATTACCGAATACAGGGACAAGTTTATGCACGTATTTTGAAATAAACTATGCCTTACCAATTACCTATTATTTTTGTGACATTTGATCTATTGTCATGACTTGTGTATTGGTTAATTTAAGTAAACATGACGGCCTATACCGATACCAGTGTAATTTTTCATCAAACTTTAATTCGAGCTTAATGTGATTTTTTAATTACAGGTTGTGAGGCTAGAAAGACTATCAGTGGACCTTCTGAAACCCCACACTATAACTTGGTCTTGATCTAATAAATACCTTTGTATGTAAAGTTGATAGTACTTGTTTAATGCGAAACATCACGATGATCTGCTTATACCAGATACTGAAGCACAAAATTCCCCAAGGATTGTTTTCAAATTGCTGTAACGTCAAAAAAGAGTCTACATACATTTATAATGGAAATGAAATGAATGGTGTTTTACGTCCTTCTTTTCTGCATCAGGGGGCCTCGGTCTATTGTCCCATCCGAACGACTAGACGCTTATTCCATGTCAGCCCCTCTTACCTGCATCACTGACAGGGGGAAATCGGGTTGAAAAATCCGAAGGTTTTATCTCTACCTATGCCGGGATTGAACCCTGGACCTTCAGGTTAGCGAGCAAGCGTCTAACTCACTGAGCCACCGCGGCTCCTCTATTTATAATGGAAATCGGTTGAAAACACAAGAGTTACATAATAAGAACTCTATGGTTGAAAACTAATGAAGAAAAGGTAAATTCATGGAAAAGGGGGTGACTCTGAATGAAATTGTCGAGAACTAGACAAACTCAATAGGGCTTTCGATATTTGATACCTTTATGATGCGCTGTTGGTGCAGATAATTTTACCACTTGTTTAGATTCTGGTTCTTTCTGCAGTTATCACCCTTTCAAAATATCCATCGGTAAAGATAATTTAATTCAATGAATTTCAAATATTTTATTGATGTTAGTGATATATATCAACTCAATGTGTAAAATCTACATTAATTACCCAATGGAAATAAAAAGCTAACTACGTTTAAATGTACTAATAAAAACGGTCACAAACCCATACCCTACATTAATGTCAAAATAGTTCCATAGCAGGAATGATAGTTTCTTATTAGTTTAATGCAAATTTCATTCTTAATGCTCAATCTACAAGCATTTTCTGGTGCATTTTGTTGAATATACACATCCCAACCATGGGCTAAATCGACAAGCTAGACCGATATAAGTTTTTATTTATTTTTCACAAATGAAGTAAAAAATATTCCATGACGATTTGTCCATGATCTACTTCGTTATGCTCAATCCACTTGATGGAATTTTAATACTTAGTTTATATTTTTTATTACATAGTTCTAAATAAGGTGGTAACTCTAAGGTAAAGACCATTGGGAACGAAAGATGACCTTCTGAAGTTGCTTTGACTCCATCTGAAAAGGAAAGATTTTCAAATTAATACGTAAATAAGCGTTCGTCCTACAGTCTTCAGACAAACTCGTCAGCCATTCCATCCAAAGTTTCGCGATAAGCAAACACAACGGGTGACAAGTGACCTGAAATTTCTTTTGCATGTGTATTTTCTCTTGTCCATCAGATGAAGGCCATGTGTGCGAGGGACGTCGATGGCAATGCTGTTTTAGAACAGTTTCCACCTTGTAATACGTGAAGGGCCCGGAACATGCTGATCCACTATAAATTGTCTCAAGAATCGCGCCCCACATCAACTGTCTGTAAAGTGGAAATACTTTGGACAGAAAATACAAGATTTCATCAGTGGAATAATATTCATTGCCGGGAAGCAAGGAAAAAAGTAGCTCAAATAGGAATTAGCTTAAACTGGCAGACATCAACGAAATGTATTGTTGCCTTTAGACTTAGACGTCAGGCAAGATGTCACATCAAAACACAAACGTACATTATTTTTATAAGCCCTGTTTATTTGCTAATTCTAAATCTACTTCTACTACTATCGGGAATTTCACAAATTCATTTCTTTGTGGTTGACTTTCTTTGACTTTATATGACTGAATATTGGATACGGCAGTGGTTGTATCTAACTGCAGAGCAGTACCATCACTTGTGACTTCTACCACTTCCAATCTTGGTACATCACCTGGAAACGACGAAAGAGGCAAAATTAGTATAGTTCAATACAGCCTAGTTGCTTCATATTTTTTAAATATATTTCCATATATATATACTGATATTTTGGCCTCATATCAATCGTTTCCAGGTGGTGGCAAGTGTACACCATGTGTCCTTATCCTTTTGGGTACTAGCTAGCTACAAATAGCTAAACACGATCATGTTCCCTGGGTTATATCAATTAAATAAATCCTAAATTGTGTCCCGAAACTTTCTATAATTATCTATTTTTTCAAGGCACATTGATGTCGTGGAAGATCTGGAGACTTCCGGTTGAGTCACACACAGTAATCGCGAGTAGGACACTTTACACGTACAGACGAAGCCTGTAAAACCCGAATTGTAAGTGATTTAATGTTATATGCCTATTTGCACTAGTTTCAAACAAAAACCATTTATAATAAGGTTATCATAACTTTATCAAGCCCTCTAGCTAATTTATACTGCACCATTAATGTCCATCATAGACAAAATGAATATATTTGTCGTCTGATGCAGCTAGTGCCGATTAAGAAACCCTCATAACGCCATATTTGACATGAAAATGTAAATTTTTAATATAGGTTATCTGGTAGCTGGTAATATTTTTATGCTTATCCCGTACATCATGCCTATTCTTTAATACGATTATCGATGTATCTTCACCTCTTTCGATGACGCAGACAGACATGTGGCGTGAGTCGTCCAGGATTTGTCAAGAATTCCAGAAGGTACTGAGAGTTTAAGTGCAAATTAAAATTAATTGAAATGGATGGAGTGGCATTGAGCAGGGCGACCACAACCACTTCTAGGCTGTTCGACTTAAGTTAAAAAAAACGGAACTTACTAGCTACTGATTCAGCATGAATCTTGGCTGCTGGTACAGGTGCACAAGATACATAACAAACACAAACTATCAGGAAAACAAGAGCTGTCCGAGGTGACATTTTGGTTGCTGAAATACAAGGACATAGATAGAAAAAAGAAGTCATTGGATGTGCGTCTTTACTTCTTGAACAGAGGACCTATTCAGTTTTCAGCATTTGCCAAAATAATTTTTGAAGAAGATCTTTCGAGTTGCATTGGTACACAAGATACATAACAAACACAAACTATCAGGAAAACACCTGCCCGAGATGACATTTTGGTTGCTGAAATACAAGGATATGGATAAAAAACCAATTTATGGAATGTGCTCATTCAATTGTATTGTATACAATACGAAGTTCTCGCAATCGCTTTCTTACCTAATAGTGGTTATCGTCCAAAGAGATGTTTATTACAAATTATGTGATACTTTAATCGTAAATCATTTTCCCAATCTATTACCAACTGTGGCTTTTATTTCAAAACATCTATATTTGTCTAGATAAGATCATTCATCATAATTAACACATTTTTTACAGTTTTTATCGTCCTGTGCATATGATTAAGATGATCAGTGGTTTCTTATTGATCTATCTAATCAATCATCCTTGTGCATTGCAATTCCATATTTTTTTTTAACTCAGTATATGAACTTTTATATATTAAGAAACCACGAACTCGAGTATGCCCATTAAGGTCGTTTTTTTCATGCATTATTTTAGCATCATTTGAGTGCTATACGGGTATTTTGTCATGAAAAGAAAATTGCTCTAAATGTTTGGTGTAAGAAACGTTGTTGAGATGCAAACTTCAAAACGTGGCTCGGGCATAGGCTCCTTTTTAGGGTAAATGAAGACTGAACAATGTACATTGTGAGAAAAGCCGCCACGGTTTCTTCCCCATCCTTACGACTTATACTTGTCACCTCCGACGACTAGCAACACTGATATGGGATAATCGGCTGGACAAACACTAATGTACCATCTCGTTTTATCCCGAGAGCAAACCACACCACCAAAGTAAGCGAACGGGCGTCTTACAGGGTCACGCTATTATAAAACAGGTTATTGAAATAACGGCCCTTACACTTCGTATTTTAAATTTTATGAAACATGATGGAAAAATATTTTTGAAACTATGAACATTTCGGACTACACCTTGTTTTAATTCGTTTTGTTATTTATATATAGAACAAGTTAAGTAATTTATATTTCCCATGTCACATAAAAGTCATTTATATACTAAGAGATTTATTAATAGACCACCGAAATATATAAAAAAAAGTTTGATGCTGCGGTGCATTGCCTTAGAGCATTTCCGGTTATACAACTTATTGAAATTATCTTTGAATAGTTTATTACCATATGAAGGACAAATATATTTATTGCATACGCAGATTTGATTAACGGAAAGTAATTTTTTATATTTAAGTACGAGTGACCGTGAGCATTTGAATTCGTTAAAACACCTCGTGATTAATGGTTATAACATCTTAAATTGAAGTCGTTATCCTACATCGTACTCATGTATGTCATCTTGTACCTAGAGTAGGACCTACGTGCTCGTCATTTTTTTCATCTTTCAGAATTCTTAATGCAATGTCGTGGTCAGAAGGGACACGCTAGGTAAAATATTAGTTTTTATGGTAAGCAATACCACGGTTTTATCCAGTTTCTTCAATGCTGAACCTCTGGATACCGCAATATTTCATCTCTACACGTATCATTTTAAAAGGAAATACGCATATTTAAATGAATATCATTTTCTGATACGCCCATTGTTTACTAAAAATTTAATTAAATTAAACAAAGGTTAATGTGTTCTTTCGGGATCAAGATAACAATCTATTCATACATCAATTACTTCTTTCTTATGGAAATTTGACACTTACTTTGATGTAAAATTATGTTGTTTCCTCTTTTCTTTTATCTTTTAGTAATTGGTGTACGTATTTAATATACAAGATGATCAATGTCACATATATAAAAGTGGTCGAAAATTGATAACTTTTGAAATATATATAAGCTTTCACAAAATACTTAAAGGTTGTTACCTACCCTTTTCTAGTATCCACCTCGCTAGTACCGACGAACGAATTCCACGTCCTTCACCCACAACCAACAACAGAAAAGTGACACGCTTGTCATGACATTCATAATTACATGTCCGAATTCTTCATTTATTTTTACCTTTATGGCGCAAGAGTTCAGTTGCACAATTGACACATGTAATAAAGGGTCAGATGTAGTGGGCTGTCAAATGGGGCATTTCAAATTAATATTCAAGACACTGACAAATGCAATTTTTTCACCCGTATTTGACAAAGTGCAGACGTTAGTTGCATTACTGTGGTTTGCATGCTAACGTTATCTTTTGATTTTTAACTATTGTGTTCATACGGGAACGGAATATTTGCGAAAATGTGATTTCTGGATAAAGTAATATAGCTCAACTTAAAAAGACTCCATTGCCATATAAATATGAAATGAGGTGTTATAATTTATGAACTAAGAAAATTTGATGAACATATTTATATTTAGAGCATTGAAATTAAATATTGTTGTCGCCAACATTTGTCAAACCAGTTATTGTAACATAGCCCAAGGGTATAAGTAATCCGAATGGATAATCACATCCTTCAAAAAAACAGCAGATAGTCTGAGAACCCAACGTATACATTAGAGTTAAGATGAATAGAGTTTTGCGTCCTACTTTTCTTTTTAATAAACAGTAGTTAAGATGGTGATCAGAACATAGAACCCAGAGCACTACTGTTCAGCAATTAAAATCTGCTCTTTTCTTTCATTTGTTGGTAAATCGAATTTTATTGAATATCTTTATAACCCTCAATACAATGAAAAAAGTTTTGTCGTCGTCACAATTGTCGCGATATAGACTACAGTTTTGACGAAACGTTGTAAACATATGCATATTAGCGAAATCTTGAACGAGTTCGAGGTTCGCAATTTTTCGTTCAACGGTTTTGAGTTATTGCCCTAGACAGAGTCAAAATTGATTCATGAACATGAAAGGGGATAAAGTTCTGAGTTCTATTAAATTGACAAACTTTTGTAAATTTATATCTTCTGTATCTCGGGCAAGCCAATTGGTTTCAGTTATTGTCTATCTTTAATCTGAAATCGGCCTGTGAATTGTTCATTGAGCAAAATCCCTGTTGAAGTTAATCAGGCAAATGGGTGAATAATACAAAAATAACATGAAATGATTTATTATTCAAGGGAAATAATAGGTTGATAAAAAAAAAGTGGATGATATAAACTGCTAGTCATAATAACAAAATAATAGCTAAGTTCACGATACAAAATGCAAATCATTTGGTGCACAATCATCTTTATTTTAACCAAATGTTAATGAAGGTGTTAAAACGGTTCTACTTAGAGTTTATATTACAAACTGCATTACATATTCAGTCAAAAATAAAAGATAGTTTTGCATAGCATTCATATTTTTCTAATACAAACATTTTTATGAATTTTAAACATTTACATTGTCCATATATCAAACATTTTTTATGCATAATAAACATTCATATTTTTCTAATACAAACATTTTTATGAATTTTAAACATTTACATTGTCCATATATCAAACATTTTTTATGCATAATAAACATTCATATTTTTCTAATACAAACATTTTTATGAATTTTAAACATTTACATTGTCCAGATATCAAATATTTTTTATGCATAATAAACATTCATATTTTTCTAATACAAACATTTTTTGAATTTTAAACGTTTACATCGTCCATATATCAAACATTTTTTATGCATAATAAACATTCATATTTTTCTAATACAAACATTTTTATGAATTTTAAACATTTACATCGTCCATATATAAAACATTTTTTATGCATAATAAACATTCATATTTTTCTAATAGAAGCATTTTTATGAATTTTAAACATTTACATTTTCCATATATCAAACATTTTTTATGCATAATAAACATTCATATTTTTCTAATACAAACATTTTTATGAATTTTAAACATTTACATTGTCCATATATAAAACATTTTTTATGCATAATAAACATTCATATTTTTCTAATACAAACATTTTTTGAATTTTAAACGTTTACATCGTCCATATATCAAACATTTTTTATGCATAATAAACATTCATAATTTTCTCATACAAACATTTTTTGAATTTTAAACGTTTACATTGTCCATATATAAAACATTTTTTATGCATAATAAACATTTATATACATAGTATATATATTATATATAAGACATTTTTATGAATTTCAAACATTTACAGTTTTCAAATATTAAACATGGTAATGTATCATAAAAATCTATATTTTTCTCATATCAAACATTTTTAAGCGTAAGAAATAGTTACATTTTTGCTCATGTAAATATTTGTATGAATTATTTACAATAACATTTTTATCATGATAAAAATAAACGTTATGCTCAATACATATTTACATTTATTACAAAAACATTTGTTGCACATGTAATTATTTTTTCAGTATATACATGTATGTAGCTTTTTCCTTTTCTAAATAATTATTTTTTCACTTTTTCGCATATCAAACAACTTTTTTTTTAATATCCACCTTTTTGTAAAGGTTGATAATAATGAACCGTGCTTCGTTAGCACAAAATCAGTATGCTGTTCCTAAAGAGTGAGAATTCCCTTATGGAAAATTATCTTGGAGTCACAACCCTTTCTCAGTCAAATGTTCTATTTTTTGCACACAAAATCGTTTTAAAAAGAATGGACCAAAACACTGTGTTTAAGTACGAAAGTTTTAATTATCAAAATAGTTTTTACATAAATAATTTAACATCTTTTATTCTGATACTTTCACCAATAGCCTATTGTTTATGCTTAGACAGGAATCTGAAATATAAACACAAGACAACGTGGGTTTAAAGTTTTATCAAACCGTTAATTTGCTTTAGAAACGAGTGTAGGTGGGGTATATGGAGTACGGTGTATGGAGTATTTTCAACTGTATAGATAATCCGTACCTCGTCTATTCCCACCTTAAACAAAACTCGATGAATGAGAGACTTGCATAGAGGAAAAGAAGTCTTGTCCATCTCGATTGAAAGTAATAAGTGTTCATAAGGTCACCGATCCGGGTAAGACAACAACCCAGAAGTTGCTATAAATCCGAAATTTTCACATAAGTAAACTCGCCATGTCAATTGCCAAGGATAGGGAATGCATATCTGGCTCTGTTCTGTAAAAGAGATCGCAGTTTAGCGATGGTGATCTTTTTGTATCTTAAGCACAACCTTGATACAAAACTTCGTCATATCCATAAATACCATCAGAAATGCGATAGCGCTGCAGGGTTTCAGTCTACATACATATATATATCATGCCTTACCTGTATTTTAGATAACGACATATTTTCTAACTGCATTGTTTTGATGTCCAGAATGACCAGCAAGAATACTTCGAATGACATCAGCAACTGCAGAAGCATGATCATTTGCTGGAAGATTGGTACCAGTAACCTGAGACATTGGAACATTTTGGACAGTATTACCAACAGTTACTGTTTGACCAACTGTGTTCATGCCTTGGTATTGTTGTGGGTACTGTTGTGACATTGGGTAACCTTAGAATGTAAAGAATATTATAAAATAATGTGTAAGAGCATACATTTTGGTAGAATTTATTCTGACATATCCAATTCTATCCAACTAATAGCATCAAAATTCGGAAGCTACAACAGCAATGAAAAAGACTAAAAGATTAGATTTTATGTGTAATTTCAAATGTTGAGATATATTTATCAGAAATAAAGTATGATTAATACTCACTATTATAGCCTAGAAAACCGTATCCATTGTTAAGCCCAGTCAGCATGTTCATCTGGTATCGGTTTTGAACTGCATCCATATAATTATCTCGTGAGAAATCATACATATCATAATCGCTCATACCATATAATCCACCTCCATAGTTTGGTTGGACGTAATTATTGTACATATCAGTTGACATAGCATGATACACTAAAGAAAAAAGAAACTTATATTAAAAGAAATCATCCCTTAGGTAAATTAGGACTGGAAGGTTCATTCCGGACGACTTAAAATCTAGCCCATGCTGACCCTCGAGGTTATCATCTTAACCCTTAATGAATAGATTATCGAGCATGCGGTCTCAGATTATTTGAGACACAATGATCAGAATTATTTAGCATGTAATCTGTTTTAGAAATATTGAGTTCGTTTGTCTAAACACAAATATAATTTGCTATGCGAGGGTGTGCATATTCTCTTTTTAAAAAAACACATTAACCCGCGTTTTACCTTCAGATACTACAGGAACAACAATTACCAGACAAACCAATAATTTTACAGCAACCATCTGAAAAAAATATATATTCAACGTGATGATTCTTCAGTACCCCTAACAAATGTAACTAATTGGTTCAGTCTATTATTTACTTATTTGGGCATTGTTTAATAACTGTTCAGAATGGTCGGATTAAAACCCAAATGATGCGAATGGCCCGAAACTGGCCTTAAAACACACTTCATTTGAATACGCCATCTTCATTCTTATATACAAAAGATATCACCATGCCAATATCCCGGTTACTCACAACTAACTCATATCCAATAATTTATCTATGAATTTACACCTTACCTTTGTAACCTTTAGTATTCCGTTAGTGTTTAAACGTTTGTGTAGAATAATCGATTTAAGTTCGATCTTTCGATTTTATACACATCTGCACACCATATTTTCATGATTGACATGTGATATTAATGTAGTATTACACAGCGATTATGATTTCTAACCGTAAATCAAACCATCAATGATGCAAGATTAATGTTGGATTATCATACGTCAAGTTTCGCCACCTCTCTGATAATCTCATGGATATTACACCATGACTCTCAGTTTGGAGCTTCTTGACGCTTCTGGAAATATTTGAGGTGTCATTTGTTTCACGATGGGAAATTCATAACGTTTGGAGGTTAGACTGAAATTGATCGTGTTTTAAGAACCACGGCGTTGCCATTATTTCAAAGGCCCTATAATATATGAAAACAAGTCGAAATATGAAAAACTTATATTCGGGTGTACATCAATAATATAGTCAGCTTTAGGTAGTTGGTCATGAGACATCGTCTCTTCCAATATTATTTGATACGTCAATGTGGTATATAGGACGATGACCATGGGAATAATTCTACTTTAACTACATCCCTTTTTCGAAGGCCGATAATATTTTTTTCTCAAATTTATGAAAACCTATCACCAAGACCTTTGACTTAACGCCAAAACTTGTTTAACTGTTTACGTAAACTTTTTAAGTTCGTTATACTATTTGGGAGGTGTTGAAAAAAAACTATTGTGCGGATTTTGCATATTTTTTAATATTTCCAGGTATTATATACGACGCTTTTGATCATGAAATTTTAATTAAATCTCTTGTACAGTTTGTAAATTTGGAATAAGTCATATTTTCCTTAACTCAGAACTGGATTTCTAGATTTGGCCTCGACATTCATATTAACAAAAGTGGATAAAACATTTTGGCCTACTTCACATGTCAGATGATAGGCCCATCAAGATCATAATTACCATGTGAAATATTTGACAGCCAGTTATCCGGTCTGTCTTACAGTAATATATAATGGACCCTAAGGCTCCATAATGATTCGCTTGATGTAATGTGGACATCAATCAATTTATTATAGGGTCTCAACAGATACTTTATGGCTTTAGTATGTTTATCATGGCCTCTTCCAGTGGCTCAACTATTATAGGGACAGTTTGAACCAAGTCCACGGTTGACTCTTCTGGTGATTTCCCAAATCCGTATGAGTTTGAATCCGCATGCGTTTGAAATTTCTTCATACTCTATCATATATAGAAATCGATTGTGAAATTCCTAGTTTGAGGGATTTCGTACACTTCTAGTACATCTGAATACTATTTATATTTATTCAAGACACACCACCCCCCGAAAATGAAGAACCCGCCCTTAAAGTTTCTGAGTTATAGGTAAATTTCATATAATTTCAAGTCATGATTCCCATGCATACATCAACCCCAGTCTAGGCACACAACATTTGAGACTTCGCGATGAAATAAAATTCATAATTCAATACTTTTTTTTTATTTTAGCGCCATTATTTAACAATAATTATTATACAGTTTTATAGTATACATAACATAATCTCATACATAAATTATTGAAGGGCTTGAGAACTATTTCAGCAAAACAATCCATAGTGTGAAAGCGATCACAAATGAAATGTTGAAATGGAATTATAAGAGAAATAGATAGAAAATCAGAATTGTTTAGAAGCCAGAGAGTCCCTGGTACACATACAAAGGTTAGCAATATCTAGTGTGTTTTTTCTGAAAAAAAAACAATTGAAAATGATACATTCAAGTTATAATGATTGACTAAAAACAAAAAGAAAAACTGACTGAATATCAAAATGTATTGTGGCAAAATGACAGTTTTCAGTTCAATTTTTAATCATTTTCTTAGCTAATTTAAATTGTGTTAAATGAAATTATTCAATTAAAAAATATGATCGTTCCATCTTCAATCAAAGCAAATATTCTATTTTACTGCTTATACTTTAAATTTTTAGCAAAGTTCACAAATAAATATTGACCGAATATCAAAACAATTTTTGAGATGAAATGACAGTTTTCGGTTCAATTTTTTTTAACTGGTTAAGATATACGTTCCCATATTTTCATTTATGAAAATGGAAATGCTAATACTTATAGTTTTTCTCACATGTCCATAATTTATTCATAATTAGCTTAATTAGAAGAGAATTACCAGCATAATTCCAATGAGTGACCGGTCAAGAAAGGTCAAAAAGTATTTGTTTATCCAGACTGTACATACATGGACATTTACGACTGGTTAAAACTCTTAATTATATGCAATAAGGACATAATGATATTATTAAGAATACATGATAATTCATTAGAAACACCAATTAATCAAATAGTTTGCTTAATTTGACACTAAAAAATAAGGAAACCCATCTTTACGGTGGTACATAGGTGAAACCATAAATACCTTTTTAATTATTTTTATGCACACAATTAAAATAATCTAAATAAGTTAATCTTGTAGAGGTTATTTTTAGGTGATTTTTTTAGTCTAAAACAATGTTTAATCGAGGCAGAATTAAACCATCCAATTGAAAAATTGGATATAGGCATTTCCAGTTACATTTTTAGTTTTTAGTTATCAAAACCATAAATATTCAATTGAATTGATGGACAATAATATCAAAACATGTTCCCAGCTTCAAAACTGACCGAATATCAAATTCTACTTGTGATGAAAATGACAGTTTTCAGTTCAGATTTTAACTAGGTAAGTCTTGTAAAATTGAAACCCCAACTCGTGAACTAGCATTGGCTTTAAATCCCACAATTTATCATTGGGCACACAGGCGATCCGCTGGATTAAGTATACCAGACGAATATTTGATTTTGTGGGTTGTGTCAATACTAATGAAAACAAAATGGCAAACCAGCATTTGTCGACATGCAAAATAATCGACGTATAGCATCAATTTGCACCATTCCAATATCCCTGATACACATAGTTTTTTTTTAGAGAACCTTTTTAAAGATGAGGTCCCTTATTTTCATTTAATAATATTTATATATTAGAAAGTAGAGGTGTTCTATGAATTCATGATTAGTTAAATTAGAGGAGAATTAACTACACAATTCCAATGAATGACCGATCAAGAAAGGTTAAAAAGTCTTTTTTTTTTTGTTTATCCAGACTGTACATACATGGACATTTATGATTGGTTAAAACTCTCAATTATATGCTATAAGAACATAATGCTATGAATATGAATTACATGACAATTCATTAAAAACACCAAGTTATCAAATAGTTTGCATAATTTGACACAAAAAAATAAGGAAACCCATCTTTACAATCCTTGTAAAATTCATTGTACTGCAATACTGTAAATATATCAATTAATTAAAAATTTAAAATAAATCTCTGAATGGTGTTTGATCTAGTGTCTTGGTTTTTCTGCATAGAACAATCCCCATCGTTGATCTCCATCGCCTTTACCAACTCTTTTGACCTTATCTGTCCAACCCTCCACAATATCATTATAATTCTTCTCACCAAATTCCTTTTAATACAAAATAAGAACATTAAATTTTGCTTTGAAATGATTTTGATTTGAAAAAGTAAACGCTTAGCGTAATCAGGCTAGAATCTATTATTTCAACGATAAAGATATTTTATATATTCGAACTGTTTGGAAATTTTTTTATACACCAAATTAAGACTGTTTGCAGCAGTACTTCTCAACCAGGCTCCATATATGTTCCTTTTTTGCTGGAAGCTGTTCGGATGAGACAATAAACCGAGGCCCCATGGGCTACAGGTTGTGCACGTTAAAAATACCTCGACAGTTGGAAATCGAAAAGGGTAGGCTATTGCCGCTGTCCTAGCAAAATTTCTCTCATTGCACCCTGCGTTGCCTGTCTTCCGTAGGTCACATGGTGTAGAAAAGTAGGACGTGAAACTCCATTCATTCAATTTCAAACAAGGGTCTACCACAGTTGCTGCTAATTGTTGATGAATAGATAGTGAAAGAAGAGGCTACCAGAAGGCTGTGAATCTTACCTCTATGAATTCATCTTTTATACTCAATGTTCGTTCTAGTTCACTTCTTAAAATTTCACCAAAAAGCACAGTCTTATCTTCAGCCTTAACGTTTACCAGACCTGCCTTTTCTAGTACCTAAAATATAATTTCAGATTAGGATCAGGCGTACACTTGTAAATCTACTGGAACTGGTGATAAATGATACAATTGCAGCGCGAGTGGGGGTACAGCGGTGAATCCCCGCTCTAGAAATGGTTTTCACCCCCAATTTTTTAAGATATAATTTTTTTCTTTAAACCATCTCAGATGTTCCATGAGAAGCTTGCAAATGTGACACCTCAACAAAGCCTCGACAGTCTGCCCCCTGTTCGTACCCCCAGTCTCGAGAGGCTGGCGCCGCAAATGCGTTGATAGTTATATTCAAAATCAATTCGAATTCAATTATTGCAATGAGGCAAGGAATTCTTGCCTAATAGAAAAAAAATACCCAGTTACGACCATGTCCAATCATAAACTGACGCAAACTTCTATGCAAATTTATACCTTTCCATATTGGCTAGGATTTAACAAATTATATCCCCGCTGTTTAACATAGGCTTTAAACTCTTCAGAATGATCACCTTCTTTGCAGCAATAATCAGATATCAAAATTTTACCACCGGGTTTCAACCATTTCTGTATAATTGAAATGGAATAGAAGTTGTATGTTAAATGGACATTGCTGTATTAAGATGTAGATAGTTAACTTCCGGATAGACTCGGCTCGTATTTACAGAGAAATACAAAGTCTTGCTTTTGTGATTGTGGCTATCCATAGAAGAAATGCATTTCTGATTGACGCCATACTGTGTGCATTTAGGGAAATTTTGAATTTAAGGAACACTTCGGCCATATTATCTCAAATACGGACTGCTTATTCTAAGATGAAATAAAAATATGAGAAATGTTCGACAGGTGTAGTGAGATTTTGAACGATTGCGCTTTATCACAGTGTGATTGGAATGCACGTTCTTATAATAAGTGTGCCATATAGCCTACAGCCGTGCAAGTACAAAACCTCTTATTACACAATGGCATGATCCAAGAACAAATATTACGCGAAATAGGAAATGACGTCATAAAAATGGGATTTCCTAAAGTCAACAAACACGATATTTTGAATGTTACAAACAATGACTTTTTGCCTTCTAAAATGAAATTAGACACAAGTGTATTTTTAGCACTGTTATGGTGTTCCTACAGAATCGGTACGTTTAATTCAATGAATAGTGATCAATATAACATAGAAATGTGACATTTTGAAATAACTTTCATTAGCTGTTTCAAGGGAGGTAATGGCTATCTTGTTATGATGTCGAAGGTTTGAAAACATTTTTGTTAAAGCTGGTACAAGATATTTAAACGCATGAAGGGCCTTGTGAAACGTAAATATAATTTATATTGAATATTTCTAGCTGACTTAACAGTTGTTTTTTTTTTTAATCGACTTAGCAATTGATAAAACGTGACTCTTCGTTAAGGGAGGACACAAATTAACCGTGCTGAAATTCGCATACACATTCATCTAGCATACCGATTCAGATCAAACCCATACCAGCATACAGAATTGCGGCAAATCAAATGAAAATGAAATGTGGATAATTATAAATCTACTTGGAAGCAGGCCTACTCTATTGCATAGTTTTAAATGATATTCGTGGTAAAAATTCAATCACTCACATAAAATCGTTGGAATAACTCGAGCTTTTCTTTGATATGTAGAATCGCATCCCGACTGTAAATAGCATCGAAACTATTGTCTGGATAATCTCTTTTAGTGGCGTCAGCTATTTCAAAGACAACATGATCGGGTGGAATACCTAATTCTTCCGCTCTTTCGTACCCTATACTGGTCATATTAGATGATAAATCTATGGATACCACTTTTACACCATAATTCTGCAGAAATAAAGCATGTCGTTTAAAGATGGGTTTCCTTATTATTTAGTGTCAAATTAAGCAAACTATTTGGCGTTTTCCAGTGAATTATCATGTATTTTTAATTATATTATTGCATATAGCTATGTACATGTATGTAAGTCTGGATAAACAAAAAAATGACTTTTTGACCTTTTTTGATCGGTCACTCATTGGAATTCTGGTGGTAATTCTCTTCTAATTTAGCTAATTATGAATTAATTATGGACATGTGAGACAAACTGGTGTTTTTCCTATTTATTCTACTTTCTATTCATATATTATTAGTATTAGCATTTTGATTTTCATAAATGGACACTAAAGATTTTAAATTGTTTATTTGTGAAATCACAAAAAATTCTACTTTGGACCTGCAGTGGTCTGACACTAATCGGACATGTTGATCCGGATTGACTGAATGTGAAATGGCATTGAATACCTGAACCATGTAGAAAGCACTTCCACCAATTCCCCCTCCAACATCTAAAACTCGTTGACCAGGTTTTAAATCTAACAATTTAACAAAGTCCTGCGGATGGAAAAAAGAAAGCCATGTTTTAAAGGGACAAGATAAGATTTGAAAGACATTTAGAAGTGGAGAGTAGATATAACAGAAAACACAAGGGGAATATTATGGTATAACTCACTTCTTTAATAACAAAGCACATAACGTTTCAACACAATTTTCACGTGTCGTCATCAGACACGTTATGTGCTTTGTTATTAAAGAAGTGAGTTATACCATTATGTACCCCTTGTGTTTTCTGTTATATTTTATAAGGACAATTCGTTTGTCCAATTATACCATCAGAAAAGGGAATTTTGAGCTAATCGAATCAGTAATAGTGTTCACAGCTCAGCTCATTATCACAATTTGTGTTCAAATCCATATGTGTCAAGAATTATTCGCGTTTGAAAATTAAAAAGACAATTCGTCTTTTCTTTGCCTTTTAGTGTTTATTTCATTTTCGTAAACTTACTTTGGTTGTTGATAAGCCACCGGTACTAACGAAAGTACGACCGAATACCTTTTCGTACCTCAGAATACTATTTTTGGAATATTGCTGGCTATCTAGGAATTCTTGGAATGTCTTGAAACCATGGTTTTCCGCTTTATCACGTTTGACTTTCTGCAGTAGCCACACTCTTTGGTCTTTGTTATTCTTGTGCTGTAATCGTGTGTTTCATTTCATTAATATTTGCCACCTTTCGCAACACGAAAAGCAGAGTATTTTCGGAATCGAGAATAAGAGGAGTTTTAATATTGTTTTGTATTGGGTCAATAAAGATCTCTCTCTTGTGAACACAGCACACTCTCATGGATTGCGATTTTTTTTATCATGCAGCGTCTATAAAACATTTGGCCTCTGTTGACTTTAACCCTTTGATTAAACCTTCATCAAAAGACCTGGAGGGTCAAACATGGTCCTCTTATTTCATTATCAAGCATATCTTGCTTATGTAAATTGTATACAATTGTATATCTCGAGAAACCATATGCCTGACCAAAAACTACAGCCAAAATGCAAGAGAAAATATTTCCAATTGTCCTACCTTAATGTAGGTAACAACTGCTGTTGAAAAAACTAAATCAAAACCATAATTGTGTGTTTCGTCATATGGAATATTAGCTGCCGAGAACATAGCATCATATTTAATGTCTTCTCTATAGTTTGTTGGATTGTTTTGTCTTGGTTTGTTACCTGAAACGAATGGCTTTGAGATCAAGATTTCAACCAAATTTGAAGTTTCTTAGAAAAAGTGGAATCAAATGGGATATACCCATTATATACTTTAATGGTGTTATTTTAGATGTTTCTTGAAGTTGGTGTTGGTAACGTTAGTGTTGATGCTGATGTCTATCCAGAGACCCAAATACCATGTCAGATGTTGACACCGGGTGATCCAATTATTGACCTCGAAAATCAGAATAGGACCAAAACTTAACACAGCAATTGTGTTCAAAATGTCGCACCCAACTTACTGTCTATTGCACGACTCGAAATTTATCTTGTGAAATTGTGTTCAAAAAACACACATATCATTTAAAATTGTGTCCAATAAAACACACATATGATGTAAAATGATGTCCAATTAACACACATAAAATACAAATTGTGTTCAATAAACCACACATAAAAACACATACCATGTAATATTGTGATCAATAAACGCAATACCAATACACGTAACAGACAAATTGTGTTCAATAATCGACACATAACATATACATGTAAATTGTGTTCAATCGTCGAAACATAACTTACACATACCATGCAATATAGTGATCAATAAACTACCCGTAACATACAAATTGTGTTCAATAATCGAAACATAATATACACATACCATGTAATATTGTGATCAATAAACCATCCGTAGCATACAAATTGTGTTCAATAATCGACACATATTATGTAAATTATGTTCAATAATCGAAACATAACATATAAATTGTGTTCAGAGTAGCATACCTGACTGTCTATTGCACGACTCTCTGATAAACACATGACCACCTTCTTTTAACCAACGTAACATTTTATTGTAAACAAGTTGGACCTCGTCATCTTCTAAATACATAAACAACCAGTTTGAAAACACTATATCTACACTGAAATATTAAAAAAAAATGTTACGTATTCAGTAATGGGTACCGGTATTTTAAATATCAAAGTATTCATTTCTGAATTTGTTTCTTCTCGAATATAGATATGCCTTATGGGAGTATTTACTGATACTAGTCAAGATATTACAGTGCTATGGCGTTTGAGAAAATCTCTTCATAACGAACTTGCATTCATATTAGATACAAGTAATAAGCAGTTATTCGTAAATGAATAATGCGCCGTTTATAGCTAAATGGTTTTCCAATTGAATGATCTATGCACACACGACACAAATGTCAGAACTTCTACCGCAGATAACTTAACTTCAACTTGCATTGTGCCCAGTGCCATTTTCTCGTATACTGTGAATCTTCTAAATTCTATTTATGTAACAAACCTGGCATCTGGCAATTCCATTTTAGTGACATCCTGGCACTTGAAGTCTATATTGCGCATATGGTTGTTCAGTTTCTTATTTTTTTCAATAAATTCTTCCATAAAATCAACGGCCACAACATGTTCAGCTTTCTGGGCTAAGACATTTGTAAAGCGACTGTGAATGAAAGTAACAGATAAAAAGAAATGAAAATTGCTTAATCAGCACCCCCAGAATTGGCGTTTCACCATTCCCACTGGGACAATCATTTTACGAACGGTACATATACAAAATGATTTTTAATGTCTTCATACAAAATATAAGAAAGTTAATGCGATTCTCAGTGATTGTCGAAGTGACTGACATGGAAAAGTGTCTAGTCTTTCAGATTTGGCTCCTTTTGCAGGCGCTACATGTTGCCCATGAGCATATCTTCAAATTTTTCTTGAAAGCATGGGCTTGTGTTTGATTTGTAAATGAGCATACCCGATTCCAGCACCAAGTTCCACCATTCTTTTATTAGCAACGTCTGGTAAATAGGACATGATTTCTGGTACTTCATCTTTTGACAACTCTTCAGCATTGGAGTCTAACATCATCGTCTGAATGGAAGCTTTCTGGGCATGGTCTTTCCAGTATTCAGACATAATTTCACGAACTGGAAATTAAAGAGAATTATCATGTCGATCTGCTTGAGATTTCGTCACGGCCGAAATAATAAAAAGCAGTTTGAAGGATCCACTTTTATTCTCAGCCGATTATTTTCCAATTTGCTTCACACTATCAAATATAACATCTGCATAAAGGCTGTTGTGTGATATTGACAATTTATATGAAAGGGTTTTCCAGTGTTTAATAGGGGACATTTTTTCTTGTATTGTTTCAAGTAAGGGGGTGTTAAAGGACATGTGGAGGTGATTTACGTCCGGAATCATATTTTGGAGGGCTAGAATCTACGAATTTATTTGCATTCATAATGAAAACTAAATAGCACTGCAAAGAATTTGAAATGACGTGGATTAAGGAAGCTTAAATCAAAGTAGATTATGACATGGGTCATGATAGTATTGTCATTCAACTTGCCGTTGCAACCTACCACCTCCGGAGAGGTGTGGACGTTACATTAATGCATCCATTAGCCCCCAATTAACGTTCTGTTACTTGAAGCTAATCTCTCATTTTAAATTTGCCTTGATGATTATTGTATGCCCTTGTAATGGAACACATCATGGAAGTTTTGAGGAATTGTTTGATATTTAGATATTGTAAGTGAACCGAGCTGGGATATTTTTTCGAAAAGTAGTAAAGGTATGGTCTTTTTGCTTTGTTCAGCTATATTTTAGATCTATCAAGACGAGACGACATTGTCAGTTTCAAGTTTGAAAATTTAATTGGTATTTTGCCTTATTATAGTGTAGTTAACATACAAGTTATTGCACTAGGACAAGTTAGTAAAAAAATATCTGCATTGAAGCTGAATTTGAACGTCACGTGAACATTAAACAGAAAGAGCGAAAAACACTTACTTTAAGAAAGCTGATTGTTCCTGATGTCCAATGAACAAACCTTTCGTTACACTCAATGACCCATTTTGATTGTACAATGATATACATTAATAGCTTCTATTATCTCATTTTGAGGTCACTTTATGCTACGTCTCCTACACTGATCAAGTAAAAATGTGTGATCCCCTACAGGGGGTCCAGATATAAGACTTGCGCGGTTTTGAACCCCAGTTTCATATTGAGTTCGTATGCCTGGTGTTGTTTGAGCTTCGGCAATATACTATCAATCATAAAAGAAAATGCTGATATGTACAATTTCCATATTTACTGTATAGTTCAATATGTATGTAGGTCACTACACGTAGGTCATTATTAACCAGGCCATATTATTTGTTAAAACGTTGTCATGTGTTGGAGATGTTTCATTCGAAATAAGGTATCTAAAGCTGTATCAAGCAGAAACGGAAACAGAAAACAAAGAGTGATTTGCCAGTGAAAGTTGCTTGCGAATAATTGTACTGACTTACCAGTGGATCATTCAAGTACTTGTGAGAAGTAATACACATAAGACACATATATTACTATATATAATAACTATAACGAAAGAGTACCCGAATAAGCTTCATGTATATATGCAGAACAATATGTTGATAAACATAAGATACATGTATGATTATAAATGTTTTGAAAGAAAAGTTGATTAACATACGATACATGTATTATTATAATTAAATAGAAAGGGGAAATGATTAACTTAAGGTTACACGTATTATTGTAATTGTATCGAAAGATAATTTGATTAACATAAGATACATGTATTATTATAACTATATTAAAACAGAAGTTGATTTACATAAGTTACTATACATGTTTTATTATAGCTGTATACAAATAGAATTTTATTAACATAAGATACGTGTATTATTATAACTGTATAGAAAGAGAAGTTGATTAACATAAGATACATGTATTATTATAACTGTATAAAAAGAGAAGTTGATTAACATAAGATACAAGTATTATTATAACTATATTGAAATAGAATTTGATTAACATAAGATACATGTATTATTATAACTATATTAAAACAGAAGTTGATTTACATAAGTTACTATACATGTTTTATTATAGCTGTATACAAATAGAATTTTATTAACATAAGATACATGTATTATTATAACTGTATAGAAAGAGAAATTGATTAACATAAGATACATGTATTATTAGAATTGTATAGAAGAAAGAGAAGTTGATCAACATAAGATACAAGTATTATTATATCTGTATAGAAAGAAAAGTTGATTAACCTAAGATACATGTATTATTATAATTGTATTGAAACAGAAGTTGATTTCAATCTGCTTGATATAGAATGATAAATTCATTTTAATTGTTTTCATTGCGGAAATATCAGAGTATAAGCTAATCTGGAATAAATTGATACATACCAGTATTGGATTGACTCATCACCAATTTTCTTTCGTCGGTTATCACTTGAGAGGTACTTACATAAGTCGAGTGTTTAATTTAGTTATCAACTTTACATATTATATACCTGTCCAGTATCTCTTCAAGTTATCACTTTCAGATAATCATTTGATAAGGGTGTGAACGGAGGGTGCCCTTTGAGCAAAGCAAAAATATGTAGATGTGGAATTTAACAGCACATTGATTACCGATGCAATATCGGCTGACTTGTCAAGTATTTTTGAATGTCGGGATCATATGACATGGAGTCTGTTCCTTGAATGACCTACATGCTTTCACGGTTGCACATTCTTGATAAGCTCATTGACTTGTCTGTTGTCGCGACTGGTGAAATGAGGAAACTTGTGTCTGATTTGCTAAAAAAGGGGCATGGAATGTCAATCAAATTCTTAATGTCGCGTAGAGTAGATTTCAAAATTAGTCATCCATCTACTTCAGTACCCGACGATAAGCCAGGGCGGCCATCTGAAAGTGCCAAATTAGCTCTGATGGCAGAAAAGTTGCGGATCCACACACCACTGTAGTTAGTTTTCGGGGAAGGGAAGGGTTTGATTATCCATGCCAGGAATGGAACAAATACTTCATTGAAAAATTGGAAAAAGTGGAACTTGGTGTGAGTCTTTGCTATCATCCAAGGATGAAAATCAGAAAAATCGAAAAATATTTAGTGTGAGTTATTGCCCTTGTTCTTGAAAACGCGTTCAATTTTTAGATCGTGAACACTCTAAAAGGCACAATTCTTGACGGATTTTGAAGAAACTTTGTGTGAGTGTTAGTAATCACCAAAGGATGAACCCTATTGAAAATCAGAAAAATCATATGTTATTATCCTTGTTCTTGAAAATGCGTTCAATTTTTAGCTCGTAAACACTCCAGAAGGCACAATTCTTGTCGGATTTTGACAAAACTTTGTGTGAGTGTTTATTATCCACCAAGGATGAACTTTATCGAAAATTAATAGAATCTAAAAATATTTTGTATGAGTTATTGCCCTTGTTCTTAAAAACACGTTCAATTTTTAGCTCGTAAACGCTTTAGAAGGTTCAATTATTGACAGATTTTGACGAAAAAAGGATGAACCCTATTGAAAATCAGAAAAATCGGGAACTTATAAGTATAAGTTATTGTCCTTGTTCTTGAAAACGCATTCAATTTTTAGCCCATAAACACTCTAGAAGGCACAATTCTTGATGGATTTTGACGAAACTTAGTGTGAGTTTATGTTATCAACCAAGGACGAACCCTACCGAAAATCAGAAGAATCGAAAAATATTTAGTTTGACTTATTGCCCTTGCTTAAAAACGCATTCAAGTTTTAGCCGTTAATTGGATGAAACGTGGTAATAGTATACAGTATCGCTCAAAAAATTCAAAAGAAGGTATGACTGAAGGTTGAATATTTCATACTGGTGATTGTTACTGTGCTGCCAAATATTTTATTTTAAATCAAAGCTGCCATTGAGCGTATATTACCTTGCCTGGCAAGTTATCTTTACAAAATATATCGTATCAAGGCCCTTCACACATTCCAGATATTGTTCGCCGACTTTTTATATCGAAAAACGCAGACGTTCGTTTTGTCTTCAAGGTAAAAAAAGACATTTCTTTCTAAATACTTTACCCGTTACCACTTAACTAACTTCTAATTTTCTTGTAAAAGTTTTATCTGCCACCAAATAGTTAAACAAAGGTCAATATATGAGTGAGTGAAAACCTTATCAGATTAAGATGTAATTTGCAGTGGAAATTTCCCTGCACATGTTTTCGAGTAAAAATTTTTCAGGGCTCAGCTTAGTTTTTACTCCATTTCATATTGCCCTGCACACCAAGAAAAGATAAAATTTGAAGATAAATGTGATAATGCTAGAAACTTTGTACCCTTTGGAATACATTGAGTTTTCTTTGATACAATTGGTTATGCACGTGAAAGAGCTACTACAGCCCAGCTAAGTATGAAAAAAGATTTATGGTCTCGGACTGTTGAGGACAACAAAACGCCGTTCATTTATACCTATATGTATTTTACAGTGCTTAATCACTTTTTGAAAAATTTCATTGAAACCAATTTTACAGAGTTCAGATTGAGTGCATCCCCTGGAATATTTTGTGGCCCCTTTAGGTCATCTGAAGTTTCATAAAATTGTTCAGGGCTAACGACCAGTTTTCATCCTGTCCTGTTTGGTGCTGGTGGAGATATTACCTTTAGATTTTCCGACCCTGTTCCCGCTGTCCCTGTCAGTGGTGGGTATCCATGGGGTTGAGATGAAACAAGCCTCTAGTCGTTCAGTGGGACAATAAACCCATGCCATGTGTCTTCAGAATGAACACAAAACCCTCTTCAATTTATTTGAAAAGTAGTAGGTCTGATAGCTGATGTACTAGAAGAACTTCATTCATTGCACACTGCATGACATTGCCAATTTCATTCCCAGGAAACTATTTCAATTTTTGTGAATACAAAGTTTAAAGATGAATTCCCTTATTTTCATTTATGAAAATGAAAATGCTAATACTTATATGAATAGAAAGTAGAGGTGTTCTAATGACTTGGACTTCATCATCAGCTAAATTAGAAGAGAATTACCAGCAGAATTCCAATTTGTGACGATTAAGAAAGGTCAAAAATACCTTTTTTTGTTTATCCAGACTACAAATACCTGGACATTTCTGATTGGTTAAAACTATTAATTATATGCAGTAATTATATATAATTAATGATAATGATATGACTAAGAATATATGATAGTTCATTAAAAACACCATTACTTCAAATAGTTTGCTATTTGGCCCCCTGAAAAATTCAGATGAAGCTGGGCTAGCTACCAGCCTAAATCCGTTTATGTCCATTTTAAGACGTAGCAGTCCTTTAAAAGCCCAACTCTGAGTTTTGCTGGAATAAGAACAAGCTAAATGAATTAACTTTCAATTTATTTATATATAGAATATTTTACAAAGAGAACTAGTATGATCAAGTGTTCAACTTTTATCAGGAACTGCCTGGTTCAGCTATCAAAAACCTGAAAAAAAAAAACAACTTTAAATGTCTCAAAATTTAAATAAAAATAAAAAAACCTTGAACGCGTAACTTATGTGTCACTTATGTTGGTATATGTCACTTATGTTTGTATGTGTCACTTATGTTGGTATATGTCACTTATGTTTGTATGTGTCACTTATGTTGGTATATGTCACTTATGTTAGTATAATGTTGGTATGTGTCACTTATGTTTGTATGTGTCACTTATGTTGGTATAATGTTGGTATGTGTCACTTATGTGTCACTCACTTATGATGGTACATGTCACATCAAGTGGTATGTGTCCCTTATGGTGGTATGTGTCATTCATGGTGGTATGTGGTGTCACTTGTATTGGCATGTGTTACTTATGGTGGTATGCACATCACTTATATTTGTATGTGTATACTTAATTGTAAACATAGTTTATATTTGAATTAAGTACATCTGCTTGGAAAGCATTTATTTAAGGAGACCATGAATAAGTTATCTTTCCTCATCATTCCAGTCAAACAGCTTTAAATGGGTACAAATAATCTGGGAAAGATCAATGCTAGGTGCATAGAACAAAGAAGGGATCCTCATGAATGCTGTCTTAATCCATTTTAAAAATACATATATATATGATCTCACCATTTAGAGCGAGCTGTGACAGCTTCATTTCGTACCAAACGTTTTTTATCATCTAGAACTTGTACTAAAGATTTGATAACAGTATTTCTATATGGTAATATCAGATGACTTGGTAAATGACTGACTGTATTTAAACATTTTAAAGCTGATATTCTGATTTTCTGAAAAGACAGTTAAGTATGGTGTTATTGAACTGTTATCTTATCAAACTATATTTAATTACATTTCTCATTCAGTTGACATATCAATCTCATAGAAATTTGCTGATTGTCAAAATTTTTCAATAAATATACCAAATTACAATATGAACTCTGGAGCCTTAATCTTGTAACGAGGTTAAGTATTACAGTTGTCTGATTGGATAATAAAACTTATCTTAAAATCAATTCAAAGGGATTGTAAAGATTGTGGATCAGGGACACTGAAAGCATCAATTTGCACCATTCCAATTTTCGGTCAGACGTCTGTGGTTCCTGCAATTCCACTAAAACTTAAGTGTTTGATGGCGTCACTAATCACAGAATATGCTTAATCACATAAGGCCCCATTAGTGACGTCATCAAACACTTATGTGATAAAGCATACTTTTGTGATTAGTGACGTCATATAAAACTCAGTGGAATTGCAAGAACCACAGATGTCTGATTGAAAATTTGAATGGTGCAAACTGATGCTATCATTGTCCCTAATACACATACAAAATTTAGAAAACCTCTTTACAATCTCTCTAAGTACTACTTAGTGCAGTAGTAAAATAGTAAATTATCTTAAAGTGATCAACTGAGAAACAACACAGATAGCTTACCATATCTGATAAATATTTTGAAAGTTGTAATAGCTGTGGTATTACAGAATCTAAATGTTTACATAGCAACAGACTTCCCTCTTTATTTTCACATAAGCTTTGAATGGTTGTCAAGGTAACCTGTATTAAATTTCTATCTTCATACACAAGAGAGTGTATCAGTAAAGGTAGCAGCTGAAAAACACAAAATGTTCATATGTTGGAATTATCACAGCATATACAAAGCCCCAAGAAATGTACAAAAAAGTACAACCTATAGTTTATTTTAGGTCTGTTACAAACTAAATTAATAGTTGAGTTATTTAATGTTTGGAAGACTTTCTGCAAGTCAAAATGACCAATTTTCCATCTCTTGCCTGTTGGCAACAGTCTATTGGTACAATATATGATTTGGTGCAGTCGATAAAAATTTAACCAAAAGATTCTTACCAATGGTAGTTCTGGTAGTAAAACTTGTTTTTGTAACGGTTTCATCAAATTGCTTAACACAATCAGATAGTTCTTCTTTATTGCACCTGAAATTCAAGACAATATGGCATGGCTAGCTTTTTCTCATCTCACTTTACTTACTTAGCTTGTCCAAATTGTGCTAATCAAAACAGGCATCACTGTGCAGTGTGCAACAGGGAAATTTTTCAGTATTAGCCTGTTCTGGTATCTGCACAGTCTGAAGCACATGATGCCTTGCATTAATGTCTTGTTCCATCTAACAGGGTTGAAACCCTTGCCAAGATTGAACTCTTAACACCTAAGCCCAACTTTCTGAACCTCTCTGATTCCCAAATCTGTTCCAAGCTGGCACTTCAATTAGTAACAAGTAATACTTAGACTTACCACTTTCAGATTCTTGATAATCAGTAACCAGTCTATCTTTATTTTCTAAAAATAATCTTTGATGATAAAACATCTTGATATCGGCTCTCATTTCACTGTTTAAAATATCTTTATATTGTGTAACAATAATATAGAAATATTCTGCAACGATACTACCAACGATGTCCACACTCAATAACTCTAACAACTGAAATCATAAATCATACTAACTCATATTAAGTGACAACAGAAATCATACTAAATCATATTAACTGAAAACAGAAATCATACTGAATTATAATAACCAAACACAGCAATCATACTAATATCATTATAACCAAACACACAAATAATATTAATATTATTATAACCAAACACAGAAATCATACTAAATCATATTAACTGAAAACAGAAATCATACTGAATTATAATAACCAAACACAGCAATCATACTAATATCATTATAACCAAACACACAAATAATATTAATATTATTATAACCAAACACAGAAATCATACTAAATCATATTAACTGAAAACAGAAATCATACTGAATTATAATAACCAAACACAGCAATCATACTAATATCATTATAACCAAACACACAAATAATATTAATATTATTATAACCAAACACAGAAATCATACTAAATCATATTAACTGAAAACAGAAATCATACTGAATTATAATAACCAAACACAGAAATCATACTAATATTATTATAACCAAACACACAAATAATATTAATATTATTATAACCAAACACAGAAATCATACTAAATCATATTAACTGAAAACAGAAATCATACTGAATTATAATAACCAAACACAGAAATCATACTAATATTATTATAACTAAACAGAAATCCAACAACCGTAAAACTGAACTATTTTTGGACAAAAATCTTAAAATCGTAATAAAACAATTTGTTAAAACAAGTTACTCAAAAGCATAAAATTGAATTAAAATTTGAAAACAATATCATAAATTATTAAAAATTATTATAAAAGAAAAACTTTCATTAAAACATAAATGATATCAAAATTTGGCCCAAACAGATATAGATTTATCCAGTGCAATTTATTACTCAAAAAGAAGCTATATGTGTCTGTGATATTAAAAAAAATAGACCTGTCCTTTTAACTTCTTTTCAAACACTTAAATGATTGCCTTCCAACAAACCTTTTGAATGTATTCTTTAGCTTTGCAATGGTTTCTTAATACCAAGGCTTTAGTTATCCAAGTCAGTAAGATCACACTTCTTTCAACATTCTCACTAGATTGGTTTACTGTAAATAATCCATCCCATAATTTATCTATGTCCATTAGTATACCTTCAATATATGATTCTGAAATACACATATACACCCATCTTAATATGTATATATGTTTGTTTAATTATTGCATTAACAAGAATGAAAATTTAAAAGAAATTAAATAAAATATTTTGGGCTATTATTTCTTTTCAACCAACTTCCAAGAGTTGCCTTAGACATAACAGATAAAGAAGCACTTATGTGTGGAAATGTTTGTAATCACCTGTTAATTTATTGAGTAAACCAGCTATACATTTACTGCCATATTCACAAATTGTGAGATCATCAGTTGTTGTACAGATAGACATTACTGATGATACTATATCATCTATATTGACCATTGTTTCCTGAAACAGATATCATTAGTGATAAGATCATCAGTTGTATAGACATTACTGATGATACTATTTCATTCCACATTTCATTCTTGTTCAGACAGAAAATACTGATGATGATATTTCATTATCAAGATGATCACACAGACATTACTGATGATACTATGTTATCATATGATCTTGTAATTTCTGTTTTTGACATACTTACTGATAAAGGTACAGAACAGACGACAGCTGTCACTAAAGGAAGTGAACACAGTTGAGATTTATTACTTCTGTTCTGTAAAAAAAAAAATATCACTATTAAAACAATATTGTTCATTATAGGAGCCTATACATTGCCAATTGCTTTAGCAAGTTATTGTTGCTGTACCAGCTGATAAAGCTCAATTTAAGCTACCCATGACAGTTTATAAAATATTTCTATGAAATATCTGGTATATTGAGGAAAGATGACTTATTCACGGTCACCAGACTGCAAAACTCAGATAAGAGCAAATGATGTCATGTAGAAACATACCTGAAGTGGTTGAAAATCTTTCAAAGTAATTCCCTTTAATTTCCCATGTAAAAATAAATCAACTATCTGCTTATATAAACCTTCGCAAATGCTGAAAAAAAGATATGATGCAGGAGTTGCACATTTTACTGATCCTGACTTAATGTCCAAGGAGAGTTGAAACACATTTTCCTGTCTTACTCCCTCCGAACTGTTCTAGGTTTAATGAAGCAAAATGGAGTTGTCATAATTAATGAGACAGTAATATCTGATTTATTAAAACAGAAAACTGATTAGAAAATTAAAATGTAAGCTTACTGTTTTGAGCTTCAAATTGATTGTCAACGAGCTGCAGAAGCTATTTCAAAAAGACCTGAAGATAATTGATAGCAATTAGCATACCTGCTTGAACTGTTGGTGCAAGAGATTCTTAGTATGGTAGCTAGGTGCTCAATATCATTTGATGTTAGGCTCTGGTATTGGTCAACTATTAACTGTAATATATTTGGTACTATTGATGTATTAGTATAGTCCAATACATCACCATTAGTTTTATTATTTTCCACCATGGAACATAAACATGATGTCAGCACTTCACTTGAACAGATTTTATCTGAAAATTCAGTAAAATATATACTGTAACATTTACACAAAATTTGGATCAGATGTAATATTACTGACCTTTCTGTTGATTTAGTTGTAAAAATATAAAGTGTGTGATATCTGTGAGAAGTAATTTATGATGAGATATAGATGTAATATTACTGACCTTTCTGTTGATTTAGTTGTAAAAATATAAAGTGTGTGATATCTTTGAGAAGTAATTTATGATAAGATATAAATGTAATAATACTGACCTTTCTGTTGATTTAGTTGTAGAGATATAAAGTGTGTGATATCTTTGAGAAGTAATTTATGATGAGATATAGATGTAATAGTACTGACCTTTCTGTTGATTTAGTTGTAAAAATATAAAGTGTGTGATATCTGTGAGAAGTAATTTATGATAAGATATAAATGTTATAATAATGACCTTTCTGTTGATTTAGTTGTAGAAATATAAAGTGTTTGATATCTACTGACCTTTCTGTTGATTTAGTTGTAGAAATATAAAATGTGTGATATCTGTGAGAAGTAATTTATGATGAGATATAGATGTAATAATACTGACCTTTCTGTTGATTTAGTTGTAGAAATATAAAGTATGTGATATCTGTGAGAAGTAATTTATGATGAGATATAGATGTAATAATACTGACCTTTCTGTTGATTTAGTTGTAGAAATATAAAGTGTGTGATATCTGTGAGAAGTAATTTATGATGAGATATAGATGTAATAATACTGACCTTTCTGTTGATTTAGTTGTAGAAATATAAAGTGTGTTATATCAGTGAGAAGTAATTTATGATGAGATATAGATGTAATATTACTGACCTTTCTGTTGATTTAGTTGTAGAAATATAAAGTGTGTGATATCTGTGAGAAGTAATTTATGATAAGATATAAATGTAATAATACTGACCTTTCTGTTGATTTAGTTGTAGAAATATAAAATGTGTGATATCTGTGAGAAGTAATTTATGATGAGATATAGATGTAATAATACTGACCTTTCTGTTGATTTAGTTGTAGAAATATAAAGTATGTGATATCTGTGAGAAGTAATTTATGATGAGATATAGATGTAATATTACTGACCTTTCTGTTGATTTAGTTGTAGAAATATAAAGTATGTGATATCTGTGAGAAGTAATTTATGATGAGATATAAATGTAATAATACTGACCTTTCTGTTGATTTAGTTGTAGAAATATAAAGTGTGTGATATCTGTGAGAAGTAATTTATGATGAGATATAAATGTAATAATACTGACCTTTCTGTTGATTTACTTGTAGGAATATAAAGTGTGTGATATCTTTGAGAAGTAATTTATGATGAGATATAGATGTAATAATACTGACCTTTCTGTTGATTTACTTGTAGGAATATAAAGTGTGTGATATCTTTGAGAAGTAATTTATGATGAGATATAAATGTAATAATACTGACCTTTCTGTTGATTTAGTTGTAGAAATATAAAGTATGTGATATCTGTGAGAAGTAATTTATGATGAGATATAGATGTAATAATGCCCATTAAATCTTCTTTGCTTACACTGGAATCTCCATCTATTTCCATTTGATCTACAAAAAGACAACATCAAAAGATTCTTTAAGTGGCACAGTCTTGCTGAATAAGACAACTTGTAATTTTTTATGGAGGTTTTGATTGCATCCAAAATATAGAAGCCTGATGGTCTCGAATTAGTCAAATTTCCTTTTTTCTTCAGAGCTGACACTGTTAAAGGGTACAAGTTAACAATATTAGTTCATTGGACTCTCTAAAAAAAAGGATGTCAAGTTGACAGACTTAGTCACGAAATGGCATCAGGTGTTCTTGAAGAGTGAGCATAAACTGCCTTGCTAGTGCTTAAAATGACATTAAATATCAAAAAAAACAAAAGTTTCTGATCCTCTATCAGTGAAATGTAGCATACCTTGATTTAGCTTCTCTATCAACTTGGTTTGAATTTCACTTTTAACAATGACAGGAAATTGACTAGCTAATAGTTGAACTGTTATTACACATTCATTTCTGATATTAAAAAACAATAAACGTTAAAAACAAATTAACATATATCAATATAGACTTTCAGAAAATTTTGAAGGTTGGCAACTCCAGAAATTTGAATTACCACCTATTTTTCTTAAAATGGCACCACAGGGCCAAATCACGAATTGATGCTAAAGTCATAATCTACACAAAAATATATCTTAGTTTTTTGTCAAATTTTGTCAAATGGCCAACTTCCCAAAAATTGATCCACTTTATATGGCCCATGACCCATGAGCAATTGTCAATGGACTGACAGAGAGGTCATGTGTTTTCAAAATAATGAGCTATCAAATACTTGTCAAACTTTAAATTTTCTTTTAAAGTACATAAGTAAAAAAATCTTTTAAGCAAACCTACCGAATCTTTTTATCTGAATTTGATAAGAGAATAGTAGCAATATGTTTGCTGAACAACTCAGCTTCAGATTCTGACAAAACATTGTTACATTTCAAGATGGCTGCCACACCTCGGATACCATAGCAACTGATATCCTTGTCTCTCGCGAGGAGCAATTCTGTATATGTTGATATTAGGTCTGCTTTGTGTATTAGTATGATTTTTAATACTGAAATGTTTAAATATCATAACTTTTGATGAAAACAGTTGAGAAATTTTCAAAATACATTTGCATTTGAATATTATGAGATACATCTAAAAAGCTTCAACTTGTTATCAAAAAGGATTTTAAAGTGAATTTACCTTGTTCTGTATTGTGTCTAGCTGCACAGGATATAAACATATTCAAAATATCTATTAAACATCGTCTACAATTAATCTACAAAATAAACAGCTTAGATCATCATTCTAAAACTGTGTTAAATATATCTATAATAGTGTTTATTTTCTAATATTACGTCTACTTCAAAACATTTAACAAATAGTCGAAATATTTACTGTTCTCATAATGTTATAGTAAAAATCTTTACTGTTATCATAATGTTATAGTAAAAATATTTACTGTTAAAATAATGTTATAGTAAAAATGTTACTGTTACCATAATTTTATAGTAAAAATCTTTACTGTTATCATAATTTCATAGTAAAAATATTTACTGTTATCATAATGTTATAGTAAAAATATTTACTATTATCATAATTTTATAGTCAAAATATTTACTGTTATCATAATGTTATAGTAAATATATTTACTGTAATTATATTGTTATAGTAATCATATAAACTGTTATAATAATGACAGTAAAAATATATTTACTGTTATAATAATGTTATAGTAAAAATATTTACTGTTATAATAATGTTATATTAAAAATATTTACTGTTATAATAATGATATAGTAAAAATATTTACTGCTATAATAATGATAGTAAAAATATTTACTGCTATAATAATGATAGTAAAAATATTTACTGTTATAATAATGTTATAGTAAAAATATTTACTGTTATCATAATGTTATAGTAAAAATATTTACTGTTATAATAATGTTATAGTAAAAATATTTACTGTTCTTATAAGGTTATAGTCAAAATATTTACTGTTATAATAATGTTATATTAAAAATATTTACTGTTATAATAATGTTATATTAAAAATATTTATTGTTATAATAATGTTATAGTAAAAATATTTACTGTTATAATAATGATAGTAAAAATATTTACTGTTCTAATAAGGTTATAGTAAAAATATTTACTGTTATAATAATGTTATAGCAAAATATTTACTGTTATAATAATGATATAGTAAAAATATTTATGATATAATAATGATAGTAAAAATATTTACTGTTATAATAATGATAGTAAAAATATTTACTGTTATAATAATGATAGTAAAAATATTTACTGTTATAATAATGTTATAGCAGAAATATTTACTGTCATAATAATGTTATAGCAGAAATATTTACTGTTCTAATAATGTTATAGCAGAAATATTAATGATATAGCAGAAATATTTACTGTTTTAATAAGGTTATAATAATATAATATATATATAAATTTTACCTGTGTTTGATTATTATACTGTAATAATACTAATGGTACAGCAGTTTCTAAAACCATACAGCAAGCTATAGAGTTGGCATCACAGATACAGTGTAGCAAGGAACTGGCATTATATAATATTTTGACATCTGATTTTAATATGTAGATTCTGTATTCTGGGAAAAACAAAAAAAGTAAGACATAAAGATTTTCTAGATAGTTAATGTGTATCTGTACATTTATAAACGGAACCATAAACTGTCATTGTAATTCATTGATTGTTTTCTCTACATCAAAATAAACTCTAATTTAAATTGTGAAAAGTGGTACAGATAGCCAAAGTTCAGTTCTTTGAAAAGACTATCCTGATAGCTTAGATAATCCATTAACTTACCAGAGAAAATTTCCTCAATGAAAGATTTTAAAACTGATGATGAAGAGATGTCAGTAATATCCGTAGATAAAGTTGATATTAAACATGACAGACATTTTAATGATTCTCTCTTTACTTCTTCACTATCACCATCTACTACCTACAGCAGGCAATAAAATAATAATAGTTTGTAAGTGAATCGGGGTTCGATTTTTTAAGTAGGCTAGGAAAGTTAGATGCTCAAATTGAAGAACACGATGGACCAAAATTTGATACATGTGTCCCTTTCACTGAAAGTTTAAACTAAAATTATATTGCTGTTAATTTTAAGAATACTAAAACTATTAAAAACGAAATCCTTATAAAGTTGTTATGTTTTTAGTTGTGCAAAAATAAACACCAACATTTTTGAATATTTATTTCTAATTTTGCATATTGCCCTTCAAATTGCTTCATCATAATGTTCCTAAAACAGATGACTATGATTTACATGTCAAAGCGAAACAAAAGTTAATCTTTCAAATGCCATATGAGCAAAATACCACCAACCTACCTCTTTTCTGAGACAAGAATAAAATGACGATATATATTCCTTTAATGCTGCTGTACCATACACAGGGGCACATTCTGCCTATAAATAGATTTTTTTAATGATTAAAGATGGGTTCCCTTATTTTCATTTATAACAATGAAGATGCTAATACTATATGAATAGAAAGAAGTGTTGTTCTTATGACTTGGAAAATTACCTGTTTGTTTCACATGTCCATAATTAATTGATAATTAGAAGAGAATTTCCGATAAGTGACCGATCAAGAAAGGTCAAAAAGTCTTTTTTGTTTTGTTTTTCCATCAGTCAGTCTGTTCACATCAAATTGTAAACCTTGTAGAATCAACAGTTTCCAATCAATGGTGATGAAATTTGTTACTAGTCATAAAATGCTAAGATAATCAACTGTGATTTGAGCACTTTTTGATGATTAGAAACAGAGTTATTGTCCCTGACCCAAATATTGAAAATAAACCACAAAATTTGAAAAAGACGTAACTTCTTCAATGCATGTTTCAGATTATTTCAGATTTTAACTTCATTTGATGATGCTTGCAAGCAAACCTAAATTTTAGTTCTAAAAGGTGACACAGTTGAAGCAAGTATATCAAATAATATTTTATGTTAACTTACCAAAGTTTGTAAGGAATCAATCTGTGCTGAAGTTATATCTGAGGTTAATTTTTCTAATAATAATGGTAAACAATATTCACTAAATAATGGTGTAGCTGACAGACAGGACCTTAAAGACAATACTAAATCTTGCTTGGTTATACCATGAGGATTGTCTGGTGGCTAGAATAGAAATCCCCATGCAGTGTACAATTTGCGAATTTATTTAAAAAGAAATGAAATGATTTGGGACATCTTACTTTTCTGTTTGACTTAGGTTTTCCTTTCCCAAAAAAACAAAAACTCTTCGGTATCGATGTTAAAACTGCTAAAACTATTTCAGTACATCTAGTTGATTGTCTGTGTTGATCAGTCAGTAAGAGCATCAATATTTCATGACAATACTTGTCTGGTAATTTCCAAGTTTGACTAAGGACCAGCTGATAAATTAGCGAGTATTCGTTAATTTGTAAAAAAAACAATGGACTTGACCATCTGTCAAATCAAAAATCTAGACGACTGTATCCCTTCAATATATTTATTATTGTACCTACTGGTGAAAAACTGACTGGAAAATAACAAGACACTACTTCAAACATCTCTTCTACAAACACTCCTAAATATAACAACATACAGTGTGTCATGAGGGAAATTTTTTACAAGACTGAACTTTTTCAATGAATTAAACGTATGTCCCAAAAAGTCAAATTCCAATTCCAATATCAGTAGGGTACTGATGCAGCCATTGAACATCCATTTTATGACTGTACAATCACATACACCTTCACTCAATACCCTTTACTAAGCAATCACCTTCAGTGAGCAACGAATTTTCAGCAGTCTCTTGAGGGCTTGCTTTAAACAAGTTTGACTATAGTACCAGACAATTTTTTAACTTTTGAGCTTTGAAAGCAGCCTTCTGGTGATAAATACTGTATCTGAAACATATGTTGACTGTAACCAGCAACTAATAACTGTAACCAGAATTAAATTTTTAGACCTGCCTCTAATATTAGAAACAATGGTTTTCAACTCACCAAGAGAAAAGTTATCAATAATTTTCCGTGCAATCTGGAAGGCTAGAATTAAATTCCTAGGATCTTTCTCTGCATCCATAGTTTGTATGTATCCATGAACAAAATCACTCTTCATAGATTGTAATTCTAAATTTGGAAACCATAGCAACAGATCATTCAACATCATTCGAGAACAAATAATATGGAGTATTTAACCTTGTTATTTAAGCAAGAAACTATAAAATTAGGTTGAAAATTTTAAGAGACTTGCTAGCTATTAACTTGCTTGGCCATAATGAACTTCAGAGACTAGCATCAGCAGTGTTTTCAATAAAAACAGAACAACAGATTTTTAAGCTTACCACCAAGTCTTTTGGACAGCAACAGATATATTATCTTATACACATTATTTCTATCTGATTGACTCAAGGTCTGATTCTGCACTTCTTTGAAAATCTGCCTGCAAATTTCTTCAGCACAGCCTTCTGCCAAGTTATCATAATTAACCTATAAGATGTTTGGAATTTAACGATTACTCAGCTGTTAATGGGTATGAATAATCCAGAAGATCAATGCCAAGGTTTGGCCA